>NC_143394.1:42862447-43015745 GCF_980474605.1 Leiobunum rupestre
CTTACACCGTTCAGACTTCTCTCGTTTACATTTTTGCATTTCGTTGCGCTCAAAAAGTTCATTGTAGACAATTAGCCTTATGCCTCATCAGCGCTGACTCTAGGTAGTGGCGACCATTAGAACCATCGAAATACTATAACCAATCAGAGGTGGATAAAAAATTATTTCAATTTTTCCGCCGTTATTACTGAGCTCTGATTGGATGAACAATCACTTTTTATGTTAATCTCCGTGCAAGGTTGGTTCCTTTCTGAACAGTGAAATGAACGAACCGACGCGACCAACATAACCAAAACGACACGACCGATGCTAACGTCATATTTTCACGAAGTCTGAACGCTGCTTAATATGCAGGTTTTTCTGCCATCAAAGATACTAAATCCAACATATATTGGCCGATTAAGCAGCATCCTAATTCAAATAAATTGAAATAGTACACAATTTTTTTATCAAAATAAATTATTTCATTACGTTTTCTTAGCCATTTCTATTCCGACGAGATTTTCATTAAAAATTCTAGCTCTTGTGAACCGAGGTTATGAGCTCATTCATTGTACTTGTTTTTCATTATGAACTAGTTGGATGTCTCTGCGTTTCCGAAGATTCTCCATGGTTTTTCCTACAAATAAAATGTTTCCTTAAGAATTAAAGGTATTTATATATATTTATTTTTAATAAATATCAATTTACCAAAGAAAGCGTTGTTCATAAGTTTGAAAAATGACTTGCTGAATTCATCTTTTGCTTCTTTTCGACGCTGAGTGTTGAATTCTATATACTTCTTAATCCATGGGCTTAGATTTAACTTTAAACCTCTGTGTATTTTAGTGAGGTGAAGACCAAGTGATAAATATAATTTTAAATTTATGTAGTGTATAATATAGTTATTCCTATTTTCTAAATTTGGTGTTAGCTTTGATTAATTCTCCATAAATTTTGCACCGAGAATCTGCAATAGCTTTAAAGAATACGCTGATAGTTCTTCCTATTTGACAGCTTTTCTAATGGGAGCGAGTGGATATTCATCATGCAGATCGTGAATTTCCTGAGGGTAATCTAAATCAACTTGTAGAATACAGCCTTCTGTGCTATCATCCCCGACTTTTATTGCATCAAAAGAATCTATTTCTTCTTAATTCATCCACTGGAATCCATCTGTAGGCATATGTTGACTCATTGCCCATCCATAAAGATTGTGAAGCCTGGAAATTGTCGGCTTATGTCTAAACCATGTACGAGAGTTAAACTATAAAATACTCTTTATTAATAATATATATATATATACCAAATATTACAAGGCATTGCAACTAAAATTTCTCTAGAAGAGAGAATACAGAAGATTTGACTGGTTAGGTCGGAGTCCGTAACGAAGTCTGAGGTAAGTTCAGAAAAACATAGTTTTTTCTTGAACTAGTTACAGAATAACTAATACTGATAAAAATAAACGGTTTGCGGCGCTTTGAAGTAAAAGGTTGGAAGTAGTTAATGAGTGCATTTCGTAAAGCTAATACTAAAATTTAATTAAATACAAATGAATAAACGTAACTTTCTATTTGTCATAATAATTAAAATATGGCTTGTCATATAACTATGGTTGAACCTTTGAAAATTAGAGAAACCAACAGGGTATTTAATGAATCTTTATCAAAGTTGACGTATGAATTGTACTATTAAAAATTAATGTTTTACTGAAACCCCACCGCTTTTTCGTGGTTAAAATCGAAAGATCAGAGATGTCGCTACTGTGAGATATTTGGAATATATAGGTCTTTCGAAGACAGTGTGTCAATCACTTAAGCGACAAAAGAAAATCCCATTTCCACGAATTACGACAATTGGAGGAGTACGCGCTATGTTTCGGTAGTCACAACAGTGAGTCTCGCGGGCAACCGAACCACCCGCCGGTAGCAGGTAGAAAAATGTCCGTAGGGTAGGAAAGGGGTGGATAAACAAAGAAAGGGCAAAGGGCGAGTCAAACATTACTCTGGGTATAATGGGGGGGGGGCTAAAAAGTACAGAATTAGAAATATTTGGGAAAACAGGGGATTTTGCTCGTCTCGCTAACGTCATAGGACCCAGTATCATTTGAAAATTTCATATCAGCTATTGATCGATGAAATTCAAGCCTTCGTGTTGTGTAAAATGTTTTTAAAAAATACGAGTAAATATCTAATTTTGGGTAAATATCTAATTTTTGGTCAATGTCTAATTTTGGGTCAATGTCTAAATTTGTTTATATCTAATAATAAATACATTCAAATATTTCATTAAAATTAAAAATTATCTTAAATAATATTGTTTAACTTTAAATATGATATTTGTTTAAAAAATGGTTGCACTATCTAAATTCTTTGAATTAAAGCTTTTCTAATTAAATTTACATAACCTGCTCGAATTTTATTCAATTTAAAAACTTTATAAAATTTCATCCAATTCACAGTAGCTGATAAAATTTTACCCAATTTACAGTACCTGATCAATCTACCCAAATTTAGACATTTGATATGAATTATACCAATTTACCTGAATTTAGATATTTATAGTAAATTTACCAAATATACCCATTTGAATTTAGATTTTTACCCAAATTTATTCGGCTTTATCGACCAGAATAAACCTTAAGACTAATTTTTATCCAAATCTAAAAAGGTAGAGTGGTAAATTTAAAAAAAACATTTGGTCGATTTGTCGTGGAATGACCCCAAATTTAGAAGTTTACCAAAACTTAGATATTTACCCGAATTCAGATATTTCAAATTAAAATATTTACCCAAATTTAAATACTTACCCAAATTTAAATTATTACCCAAATTAAAATACTTACCTAAATTCAATTTCAATATTTACAAAATTTGCATATTAAGCTGAAATAAAATATTTACCAAAATTTAAATATTTACCTGATTTAAAATATTTACACAAATTTAAGTACTTACCCAAATTATTACCCAAATTTAGATATTTACCCAAATTTAGACATTTACCCTAATTAAGATAGTTACCAAAAATTACACATTTACTCAAAATCAGATATTTAGGCAAAATTACACATTTACCCAAAATTACACATTTACTCAAAATTAGATATTTACCCAAAATTACACATTTACCCAAAATTAGATATTTACCCAAAATTAGATATTTCCAAAAATTTAACCACCTTTGTTTAAAATATATTACTTTAGTTGTCAAAAACGTTTTCGGTTGCCATTGTAAAACTAAACCCATCGCATTTTTTCCCTTTGGGGTTTTTTAAGTTACATGAAGGTCTACTTAATCCCTGAATTTAAACAAAATCGATGAGTTACCCCTCGGGTAGTCTCCTTGTTAGTTAAACGCATATAAGACATTCATCGCCGCATTTTAAAAAATAAAAGTATTTCACAACAGAATTTGTTTTGGTCCATTCTTAGACCGTGTTTCTTGGTCTAAGCACGTGGTCTAAGGTCCATTTTACTTTATGAAAGCCGGTATCGCAGCGTAGGAAACTTTGGGAGGGGGGGAGCGTTTGACCTTGCATTACCTACCCTCCCCCTCACCCCATACTCCTACGCTGGTGCCTCATGTTGGCAAGCGGGGCTTTCGTCTGTTTATAATCAGCAGTGACCCCTCGCTGCGCGTTGTCGTCGGTCCGATCCTCCGGTAGAAGCTCTATCGTTACTCGCTGTCAATCAATGCTTTCAGTTTTAAATTCACCCGTAAAGTTCAGCCGAAAATCTTTACCGGCATCACTGCCAAGAGACGAGTTTCAGCGCCATCTAGTGTTTTTTTCTCGAAACACAAAACCTCAGACTTCCCCCTTAATATATGAAAAAAATAAACACATTTCTTATGACACAGAAAGCGTAATTATCTATTAATAAGGTTACTTTATTTACTAAATAAGGAATAAGTAAACATTATTTACATAGAGCTCTTAGTTAAAAAAGATTCTAGTACCTTTTAAGCTTGCAAATACATAAATGTTATATTATACGCATAATCTTTCGAAAACTGTGTACATTTAACTGCGGCCAAGAAGGGTCAGAAATTTGAGACAATAATTAGTGAGATCCAAGAGGAAACATTCTGGATCCATATATTTTTGTACCATCAATTATAAATTTACCACATTAATGTATAAAAATGTTCCTATTGGTATTACAATTTTCCTTTTCATCCTATTTATAGCAAAGGAATGAATAGCATTCGGGTTATTTTATAAATTTATTTTTGCACGTAAATATTTCATGTTTGAATTTAATTGGGTTTTAAATTAAAATTTCGCCAAAATTAATATTATACCTAACGCGCGTTAACATATGAGTTTTTAAGCACTCTTAGATTCCCATACACTTGCTTGCTAAACACTTTGACCTCAAATATGTTGAACTACAGATGGAGTTTTAATAAAATAAACAGGATATCGTTGAAACAGGTATAAATTAAATATTATTACAAAAGATAACTGCGATAAACAAGGCTAGCTTGACCTTGAAAATGGTAATATCCACCTTGAAATGGAGATCTATTAAATTGGGAATTAGGAAACTCGCTCGCTCGGATGTACAAACTTTGACCTCGGTGCGTAACTGAACTTTTGATTTAATTTTATATAATTTTCGATTCCCCCCGGGATATATTTTAGAAGAAAATGCTAAAATCCCACGGTATTATTTTGAGTTCTCGAAAGGAAAAATAATTTTCTAGACAAGGTGTGTCCATTTGTCATGGCTTAATCACTTCAAAGTCGAATCCCATTAGCCCTTGGACTAATTAAGATAGGGACATTTATGTGGAACTGAATTTCTTTATTAAGAATTGCGTTTTACCGTCTTTTACGTTGTAGTGGAGCCCAAATGCGTTTATTAGTCCAAACGCTGTAGTGGAGCCCAAATGCGTTTATTAGTCCAAACGCTGTAGTGGAGCCCAAATGCGTTTATTAGTCCAAACGCTGTAGTGGAGCCCAAATGCGTTTATTAGTCCAAACGTTGTAGTGAAGCCCAAATGCGTTTATAAGTCCAAACGTTGTAGTGGAGCCCAAATGCGTTTATTAGTCCAAACGTAGTCACACTAGAAAACGCTCTCAATAAATATTTTTGCAGTTTGTGCTCTTATCTATTGACTTCCTGATCAATCTATGGGAACAAGAAAATGGAAAATGTCCTGTAAAATCAGATTTGAACTAAACCGTTTCAATATTGAGAATAAAAGTAACTATTGAAAAGTTTCAATGCTAGTTTATATGAAGCAGTTGAAGTCATTTGAGCTTTTTACCATTGCTGTAGTATCGTCCAATCACTTTTATCTTCTTCCTGGTTTAAAAAGAAATTTTTTTTTCCGTCAGAGCCACCTTTGCTCAAACAAGCAGAGGCGTACCGATGGGGGGCAGATGGCAAGGTTAGTCAATTTTAGGCTAAGGTTGGTAACTTCGTTGCTAACGAACATCGTGACGTCACTGAGATGAGATCCTATGAAAATCAATGGAATCTCATCTGGGTGACGTCAGCAAGGCTGTAGCCTTGACGTCAGCAACAGACGAATTTTGGAGGCAATCCAAAAATTCTTTCAAACCGTTTCTCGATCGAGACCCCGTTGGGCAGATGGGTCATGTTGAACCGGGCGCCAAAAGGCTAAAAAATTATTCCAACTATAAACGTGACTTATATTCAAATGTTCCTGAAGGTCCTTTAGATGCGTTTGACGTTTCGAATTAATGGGCGCGTAGAATTTAGTTCATACGTGCTTAAGAACTAACTCATCTGGATTTCGTTCGGAATCTAATCAGTATATAACTCTCAGTAGAACAGAACAAACGACGTAATGAGTAGGGATAAATTAATATTTATTAGTATTTAATTAATGACATACATCGGGGAAGCCATATCAAACTTTCAAACCGGGCGCCACAGCCCCTCGGTACGCCACTGCAAACCAGAGCAGCCGAACCAAGTTTACAAGTACCTTCGCAACTTCATATGTCGTTTGCTTTAGTTTGGGGGTGACCAAGTTCGCTATCCTACAAAGATGGCCTTTTTTGAAGGTTGAGATTGCTTATATTAGTTATTTTTTATAATATATTAGCATTTTTAATTATTTAAGTCACGCATCGGTTTTAGGGAACCGGGCTGATTTGAGAGGTGCTTACTGATAGAGTGTGAGGGGTATCGGGAGTGTTGCTAAGAACCGAGGGGGTAGTCACTGTAATAAGCAGGTGTAATAACGGGAAATCGCTTAAGAAAATCACTGCAATTCACGGAGAAATTGTGATAAAACACTGGAAATCAAGGAATGATTTTCGAAAATCAATAATCATGTGTAGAAAGATGTTACGAGTGTACCTACCCGCTAAAAACCGTCTCAACGCAGTCATTCTCTCTAAGCAGAAATAAATAAGAACTTGATAATACATTTCTACTAAATTCTTCGATTTCCCACAAATTCATATTCCCTTTAAGCAGTCTGACTTTGCAATGAGCGAAATCGGGAGTAAAATATTAAAAGAGAAATTATTTAAAACAGTGTTTTTAGGATTTTGTTTTAATAACATCTTGTTTATAAGGTGAATATATATTTTGGGATTAAACCCTAAGAAAACGAGTTTTTTTCTCTCAAAATCTACGCTTTAGACGAAAAATAAAATAAAAATAATTAACGATAATGTATGTATGAAAACCGATTTCGTAGTTCAGTTCAGAAAGTGCTAAATTTCAATGTCTTCTTCTTCTTGTTTAATGATGGCGACTTCCTTTTCAAGCCGAGGTTGGCGCCGGATGACTGAACACAGTAGCATAGGAGGAGGTTCACGTCCATTCGGAATAATCAACCCATGATTGCGGGTTAAGAAAGTGGTTATGACCAGATCTTGCGAGAGTGCGTCTGGTTCTTGCTTGATGTCCGAATGTTCGTCCAATTCCTCCATTTTTTGGTTTTCAAGGTCATCACCATTCTTCGAGTATTTTATCTCCTTTTCCTCCAAATAATTATCCTTGGCAACTTCGCTAACATGTGGCGTTCGTTTATCGCTCTTGGGAATCCGTTTGTGGCCTTCCATATTGTCGCGATGGTTGCTGAGGTACAAAGGCGAATCGCACTCGAATAACACTCCTGGCTTTAGTTGACTCCCAAAATTACTAGGATTAATAAAAAGGTTAATATCTAACGTAGTCCACCTTTTCACTGGTTCGTGGTGAAACAAACCGTTAGTGAAGATTTTTGAATGGAATAAAGGTACAGCGGCATACTTATGAATAATTATGTTACATATGGTTTCGGGATATCGATGATCTATAACAGGGTTCGTACGAAAATTTCTGATCTAAAATCCCTGACTTTTCCAGGTTATCCCTGACCAATTTTTGCCAATATTTCTGACCTTTTTGGTTATATTTTTGGACATTGTTTTCATTATTTTAGGTCAAAATTTCTTTGTTAATGTGTGGTTTGGTTGACTAACTAAAATCCCTGACTTATCCCTGACTTTCTACGAAATTATTTAAATCCCTGACTTTCTACGAAATTATTTAAATCCCTGACTTATCCCTGACTTTCTACGAAATTATTTAAATCCCTGACTTATCCCTGACTTTCTACGAAATTATTTAAATCCCTGACTTATCCCTGACTTTCTACGAAATTATTTAAATCCCTGACTTATCCCTGACTTTCTACGAAATTATTTAAATCCCTGACTTATCCCTGACTTTCTACGAAATTATTTAAATCCCTGACTTATCCCTGACTTTCTACGAAATTATTTAAATCCCTGACATTTTTACTCCATTTTACAGATCCCTGACTTATCCAGGTTTTCCAGGATATCCAGGTTCTGTACGAACCCCGTATAATGGCCTGTATTTTGACGCATTATTTTCTACGAATTGGGCTGAAACGAAAGCGCGAAAACTTAATTGAGAATTGTAGCGTTCATGAATAACGAAACTTTACTCCAGGCAGGAACAATATAAAATATAACGAATATACAAAGTAAATAAGGAACTTAATTACTTGGCTAACGTTCACTGCGGGGTTAGGACACGGCCAACTTTGATCACGCGCTTTTGGCGCTACTACGGCCAACACATTCGTCGAAATTCCGCGAGCAAGGATTTTCCCCCTATAAACTGTACTATAATGTGTAGGAGTTCAGCGCCACGCTCGGTGGTTTTATTGTCCCCAATGTAAAAACTATACTAAAAATAATAATCCGCTAGGGGCGCTGACGTCATACACATCTTTTGCTCATAGGTTAACACAGGAACGTCAACGAATGAGATGGCCGCTGTAGCGCGAGAGATGCGCGAGAAATCAAAGTTGGCCGTGGTTAGGATAGCACCATAGGTCAACGCCAAGAGCTGGGCTCGAGCTCACCTCACTGAATTCGTATATGAGCTTATGGATGGTCTCGGGCTCACCTTAATTGGTCTCACCGATTATTGGACGGGTCTTGGGCTCGAACTCGCTATCTAAATTTTCCGGCCGATGTGAGGTCTCGAGCTCAGTAGATTTAAAACCTACAAACCGTCTGGGGCTAAGACATTTAACGTAAGTGCTCAATAACATGGGATTTTGACCTCAAATTGATCAAATGTTGATAATTTTTGATGTTTCTTTTGTAAATTTTTATCTATTTTTTCTATTTTTGGCATTTTTGAATTTTTGAAATTCTTTAAAATTTTTCACAGGGGGCGGCTCTAGGAATCGGTCTGAATCCCATGTTATTTTCAATGGGAAAATTAAAATTTTTTGTTGTCAAAAATATTTTTCGTTGCCATGGCAAAACGGTTGCCCATTGAATAAATTCCCTTTAGGATTTTTCATTATACATGAAGGTCTACCAATCCCCCGAGTTTGAACAAAATCGGTGGGTTACACTTCGGGATGTCTCCTTGTAAATGCTCGATCCGTGCTAAAAGTCCATAAATAGCAGTTGGAGAGTAGAGCCCCGTACGCGCGTAACACAAACACAACACGTCGCAACCATTGGTAAAACCGCCGATGTTGAAGGCCATTTACTTTTAAGCATCCGTAGCAAGAAAGTGTTGCCAGCAGCCTCATTCCAAGTTTATTAGTGAGCTTCGGCCCCCATTGGGAGAAAAAGCGATCGGCGCCACTGGTCGCTACACGAATTCCAAATCCGGCGTTTTAAATACCATAAACCCTATACCAAAATTCGAAAAACTGTGAACGCGGTTTTTATTACACTTTGCCCCGGTACTGCGAACGCGTTTCCGCAGTGAACAACAGACAGACACGGTGATTGTAAAACCTCTACTATGGAACATAGTCCCCCCCGGAGAGGTAAAAATCACTAGTTCACAGTATTTGCTGTCTGATTCAATGTTAAAATTGTTGAGAAGAGGGGGTTGATTTTTTTTAACAAATGTTGCCTCTTTTTTTTCACAAATATGTCCATCAGCAGCCTTGGTGCACTTTTTTTTATGAAAAAAAAACGAACCCTTTAATTAAGATTAATAAAACCCGATGTTTTACATGAATAGAACAAACTGTAAAGGGGAAATTTCCACCAGCCAAAAACGTCATTAACGTACTTACACGAGTTCACCTTCAATACGGAGGGCATCCACCGGTAATTAAATAAAAGCCACCACAAAACTATTCAAAGATCACATTAGCACAAGGGGACCTACTAGACGAAAGCATTGGCCAATGGCTATTGGAAATTTAAAATATTTGACGTCACAAATATCAATTTAGCAGACGGCGTTTCATAACACATACTAGAAATGCGTTAACCTACTCGAAATAAATGAATTATTTTTAACTTTTACAAATAACTTAAGTTTTTTCATTGAAAGAATAATTAAATATATCTATGATAGTTATATTTATATATAGGAGTGATTACTTCGACGCTTATCTGGGGCCATAAATCCAAATGACTACCCCTGTAAAAATTGCTGGCAAGTAACAATTTTACATTGATCATATCTTTTTAAATGATAAATCGCGGTTAAAACTTTTTGCATTACTGTAATCCTTGACAAAAAACAAACAAAAAAAACAGAAGTACCTATTGTTAAAAAATCCCAAATATAATTTCAAAGGTACAAACCTTAAATCATTAAAATAATTATAAAAGTAAAATAAAGGTGCGTGTCCCTTCACACTTCCATAGAGTAGTATCACCTCGTAGCTTTGGCCATGGCCGCCATTTTAGGCGCGTTTTTTTTATCTATAGGAAAAAGCATGGGTCACGTTGCGTGATGTAGCACTGACACTACTCTATAGCTTTTCCCGCCGACTAACAGCTGGAAGGATATTTGTGACGTCACACCGTCCTCAGAGTTAGTCAGCTTTAAGCCACGTGACCAAAACCGAAACCCGCGTTTATAGGAAACCTTTATTACTGAAAATATCCCGTAACCTTGACTTTAGCAGACTTTTTTCAATGCATTTTTTTAAAAACAACTTATGGTGTCGGCAAGGGTTTCCGCAGCCACTGTCATTTCGCACAAATAGTTTTCAACAAAACGATTTTTGCGATAAGGTAAAACTCGCGACGGCGAACATAAAAATAAAAAATAGTGGGCTCAACTAAAAACAGTTCAACAATCATAGATGGCGATAGCTACTTCATAAAGCAATTTGGTTTCCGCAATATTTTAGTAAAAATACATTACATTATAATCAATGAATTATTATTATAAGAAGTAAATGAACTATTTGAAATTGGTTTGAAAACTGGAAGGCATTTTATTAAACGAAATCTAGGTAAAACGAAACTATATCTCGCATATTATATTTCGTACATTATTTCATTATTTTACTCGAGGGGCTAACCACTCTTAGAAAGTCTGTACACCGGATTACGCTTAGATTAGCACTACCAAAGGCAGGGACTTCAAAGATTACGCGTAATCCCATTAGTACAGTCAAAGGTACGGCTCTGTACACCGATTACGCGGAGTGATCAGCCCCTCGATTTTACTTTATTTTTATACCCCCGTACCGTAGTTTAATATTTTACTGTAAAAATTATCCGGGAACATACAATAGAACTTGATTTATGACGATTTTAGTATCATCGAAGTCTACGGTTTATAGGTTTATTTTGCCGTACAGAAGCAAGGTTCGCAGAGAAAAATACACTATTGGTACAGAGGTACACCCATAGATATAAGAAATGTATATAAAGGTCTAGATAAATTTCGGGGCGTCTAAGCCTAACATAATATACGGAATTGACCACTACCGACTAAATTATCAAGGCCCGTGCGCGCTCTATCCGAAGGGGGGGTACTTTGACTGAAGGATTACGCGTATTTTCCCGGTAGATGGCGATCTTAAGTCTAATTCTTTAGGGGTTATTCGTAAAATCGCAAAGTAAGGGGCAGTTCGCTATGATAATATTCAAATTGCTTTCAAATGGGCTTTCTTTCAATTTTCAAGACGATATTGCTCGAAGAAAGTATATTTCCGTGTAAAGTGACCATAACATTCCATAATAAGGGAAAACAACAAAGAATAAAAACCTTTAGGCCTACAACAATTTACAAAAAATTAATCATCTAAAGTTTAGGATCTTATTTTTATTGCAACTGATCAATCACAGTTCCCATAGTAATACTTTCTTGTCAAAGAAAGCTATATTCTTACAAAATATCACAATTTCTTTTTGGTAAAGAATATTTTTTACACTTTATCACCTAAGCTTTTTTAAAACATCACAGCAATATAAAAGTGAGGTAGACTTGTATCATTAATATTTCTACATTTTTAAAACATCACAGCAATAT
Source organism: Leiobunum rupestre (assembly GCF_980474605.1). Lineage (NCBI taxonomy): Eukaryota > Metazoa > Arthropoda > Arachnida > Opiliones > Sclerosomatidae > Leiobunum > Leiobunum rupestre. Next base: position 42,874,186 of record NC_143394.1, read on the forward strand.
TACTTAATTTAAAAAATGAGTTGAACTATAAAAAGTGAGGTAGACTTGTATCTCATTATTATTTAGACTTTACAATATACTTTTTTCTGGTGAAAGAAAAAACCTTTTATCACCTTATTAGTTTTAATTAAATTTACCTAGTTACTTTAGTTTTTAGGCCAAAAAAAATCGATTTAATAAATTTTACTTACAAATAAGAAGTAGTACATCCACATGTAATTGTAAGAGCAGCAGTGCCTGAACGATTTTACGTACTTGTATCGTCGCGAAGCAGACGACGCTTCACAAACACGGCCAATACATTAGTGAAAGCTGGCCGCAGTTTTCGACGAATAAGCGCCTCTTGCGGCTATTGGTAGCGAACTAAAATTGAAAGAAACAAAATTCGGTTTCGATGGGCGCACGGGCCTTGATAATTTAGTCGGTAGTGAATTGACACCTAGCAGACACCGAGGAAGGCACGTGACCAAGAGCGCGAGCTCTCTTAGCATTTTAGTACTAAGTGCTTGACCTTTCCGCAGGCCGTAGTCTTTAGACACCATCTGTTGGTGACTTTTAGTATAATTTTAAAGCAGGAAACAATGGCTCTCGCGACGATAGCACGAGCTTTCTTACCGATAGATAGCGCCTTATAAGGATAGCCTGCAGAAATTACGCGTTTCTGCTAGCTGTCACCTCCGTATTCACTCCTTTTGAAATATTTTATCTAGACCTTTATATACGTTTCCTATATCTATGGGTACACCCTTTTGAAACAGGGTGGCTCCTACGGAATCGACTACAATGGCCGGCCCCATATTTAAGGCGTCATATATCGTTATCCGCTAGGTAGACCACTGTGGTTTTTTCGTATGTTATTTTACTCTAGTAAGAAAAATTAATGCAAAACTAATTAGCCGAGGATATACAATACAATAGACCTTGATCTATAACGAAATTAATGTTGGCGAAAATGTGACAATCGCGTCCGATGGCCCGATACGTTCGGTTTGTATTTCTGTGTAAATTTCTATTTTTTATAACAAATAACCCTACCTCTAGTAGGCTCTAAATATATTCTAGATCTGCCACTGAAGCTACAAACAAAACGTTCAATAATAGTAGTTCCTACTACGATTATTTATCCAAGATTAAACAATGGAAAGCCATTAACGGTCAAAATGTTTCCATTGCGTGCCCACCCTGAAATCAAATCCTGGTTACGGTGCTGGGGTTAAGTTAGACCGTTAAGTCTTGGATAAATTATCCAAGGTTAAGTCACCGTTTAAACTTAACCCTTGACCATTTACTATACTAAGATTATTTTACCTTGAATTGTTTTTCAAGCTTCCAATCCAGAATATCCTTTACTGTGTACAAAGTATCCTATTTTTATTTCAAGCTTTTTGATATTACCTTAGAACTTCTCTTTCGTGTAAAATAAAGTGAATATACCTTACGTGTTAAATGACGATTGATTGATCCAAAGTTCATTGTTATTAAAATATCTATGACCTGGATTATTTTCAAAAAAACCTAGTCGTTCGGATATTTGTGCGAGGGTTTCGTTGTAACCATAGGTCAAAGCCAAGAGCTGGGCTCGAGCTCACCTCACTGAATTCGGAAAGGAGCTTTCGGATGGTCTGTCTCAGGCTCACCTTGGTCTCACCAATTATGGACCGGGTCTCGGGCTCGAACTCGTAATCTAAATTTCCCCGCCGATGTGAGGTTTCGAGCTCCGTAGATTTAAAACCTACAAACCGTCTCGGGCTCGGACTCACTGTAGCTATAAATATACGGGCAATCTCGGGCTCGGACTCACTATATTTACAAATCGGTGGGTGGTCTCGGGCTCGGGCTCAGGCTCGCAACATTTACAATTCGACATGTGATGTCGGGCTCAGGCTCACTATTGTTACTTACAAATAAAATGGTGGCCTCGAGCTCGGTCTCACTATGTTTTAAAACTACTAAAGGCTCGAGCTCGGTGTTTCTTCTCACAATTTATTTATCAAATAGCCCAATTAGTGTTTTCGAGCTCCATTCCGGCATCACTGGCACACCAATAGAAATCTCATAGGTACCTAGAATCAAAGATAATATAACTACGTACCCTAGATTCGAAATCAAGCTCATTGCGCGTAAATGCAGGCTCTTACTGAGTTCCCGGCGGAAGTCGGAAAAACGTTAAGTTTTAGTTAAAATTGCACCGTGGTTTTTGGCTTGCGGTTTTCAAGATACCAGATATTTTTCAAGTTATATTGTTTTAAAACAATAGTAGGTCATACCTATAGCTCTAAAAATGGTTCTTTACGAAAAAAAAATAAAGGTAAGTAATATAAAAAGGGATAATAAAGCTAAACCCTAAAAAAAATTTGAAGAAATTTAAAAACTTACTAATAGCTCGTACCACATGTAACATAATCACTCATAAGTATGCCATAAAAGCATTTTCGTGAATGAAACCTTGTTCACGGGATATGACGTAAATTAAGTCACTTACAATTCCGTGACGAAATACGCGTCATCAACTTTACTGTTGGGAAACGGAAGTTAGTGAGAATTCCTCGCGCGTTTCTGGCTTTGCCCATGTCAAGTTTAGCTCGTGCCTCGCGATCACATGATTTAATTTCCATGGTAACCTTTTCAATAACGCAAGGATTATAAGCATTTTTGCATTTTTGGGTCCGCTCAATGTATGTTCCGCGTGAAACAAGGTCTCATTGAATTTTTTTCAATGGAAATATTATACAGAGGCATACTTATGAGTAATTATGTTACATATGATCGTACCAATAGGTCTTCGAGCAAACAAAAAGACGCGAAACTCGGACCAAATAGATCTTCGAGTGAAAAACTAAATTAAATTAATAGTACGTGTAAAAGAGGCCGAAAACGGGCTCTCCACAGGCAAAATTCGTCCCAACTTGCAATGTGGCCTAAAAATTATATTTTGGTGTCTACTTTGAGGATCCGATGAGTCCGCAGCGATGCGGGGTGGCCAACACAGTTTTTGGGGGGGAAGGAGGGGGCGTTTGCCCCTGAAATTTGCTTTCACCGAATTGGCCCGTGTTTGGTGTTGTTCCCGATGGTAAATTTCACCCTAAGTCGAATGCGACCAACCACATGCCCGTAGGATGAACCTAGTTATGGCCGAATTTGTACTGAATTACTAAATCTCCAATGTTAAATTTAACAATTCGAGTCAAGCTGGGTATCGTTTCTGTAGTATGTTTTAGCGTGAATATACCTTACGTGTTAAATGATTATTGATTGATCCAAAGTTCATTGTTATTAAAATATCTATGACCTGTTAGCGTTGGAAACTATATCCTACGAAAATGACTTTTTACAATATTCCACCTTGAAAGTGATAGATGGCGCCACCCGTATAATGATAGAGTTGACGGCTGAGTGCGCCGACTCGAAATTTCTGAATTTGTTTCGCATAACCACGACTCCCAATTTAATGGGCACACAGTCCCACTAAAGATAAATAAGAAAAGGGGGGCTGCTTATAGTAATGAAAATTTGGACAAGTTTTTAGAGAAAATTCAGATTTCGATGGCACATGCATTTATAATTAGTTGAACACAACATCACAATAAACAGTTAAAGTAATAATTTTGCTTTTAATAATTTCTATAAAATACAATTTCTCCTAGTATCAAACCAAAAATAAGAATTTTGGTAGAATAAACCCAAAACGAAAATCGGTGGCTTGTACAGTAATGTCTAACCACAAATTTATTTTGCCACAATCACGATCTTTATTACAACCGGCGATACAGTGCCGTTTATGAGACAATTTGGGGCTACGTTGTTTATTATAGCCACACTACGTTTTACATAAAGGAAGTTTCTCATTATGAAAAACAAGGGTTATACTACTATATTACTTGTACAGTGTGTGTCAGAATTTAAAGCCTGGTGTACCTAGTAACAGAGACCATACCACCGGAGGTCTATCATCATAGTGCCCTACGCCAGCGTCCACCTAGCCCGGACAGGTGACAAATCCAGCATGGGTAATAGTACCCTACTATAATGGTCGCACCGTTGACGCGAGCCACTCAACCCAGCAGAAGGTGCAGCAATGGGTGAACCATTTCCCACTTCGCACACAGCAGTGGGATTAAGAGTGGATTACTTGTACATGAAAACATTCGTCATTTTCCTTGCACGTCGGAATTAAAATTATTAGAATAGTTTTATTTATATCTTATCGCCTCGTCCGAACAATTTGAACACCCGCCATATTTAAAAACATCGATAGTAAAATTACAAATATAAGAGATATAGGCCAATCAATTGCTAGTTCTATAGTGACGTAATGTATAAAGAAATTTCTTATTATTAAGAACTCAAGATAGATGTCACTCGTTACCGGTGGTTGTCGCTCTACCGGTGGTTGTCGCTCTTTGAATCCTGATGGGTTGATATTGGTCGATCGTCTGCCACGTCGGCTGTTTGGCTAATTCTCAGTTACGCGGCAGCATTCTAGGGATTTCTATGAAATTTTGGCGGCGTTGGTGACGTCACCAAACGTGAGCTCTCTCATTGGCCGAAACCGGCTAGCTTCTACAATATAGAGCTTTAGGTCACAACAAACTATAGGTGCTGCGATTTTTGGTGCCTTAAACGAAAAATCTCCTATCGAACAACGGAATCCTACTAGCGTAGTTTCGTGCACCGAGAATTCCTAATATCTTACAACATGAACTAATCAACGTGGACTAATCAACGTTAGTTGATTAGTCCATGCTTACAAAAACGCTCCGAGGCGAACATGTGTGAAGAACTAGGGTTAGAAAAATTGCCATACAAATCCAACACGAAAAACTGTAAATCAAAATTAATTGCATTACAAATTCTCCGTATACAAGATAGAGACAGAATCACTCACAAAGCAACAATAGAAAAATTCCGTTCTTCAAAACAATTGCACCATATACGAAACGTGAAGAAAATTTCCCTTCCTTACCTACCACATCAGATACTTAACAAAATACCTCCAGCACTTCATATTGGTCTACTTTCTGACCAATTCACATTTCAATCTTATCTAGGTTAGTCCGAGCGGATATGACTGATCTTTAAGAACTCATTAATTAATGTACTCATCGCCATATACAATCATTAATAACTACAGCGACCCTTAAGGAAAAATTGATCCGCTAGCAAAGAAATTACCACAACCCCTACTGATGTCCGAAGATCACCTTTCCACCATCCTACAATAGGATATCATCGGTCTACATTGTAACCTAACATGCATTACCTCTCTTATAAATGAATTATCTCCAAAAGTTATCGCTCTTCACGAAACTCGTCTTCAAATTCATCATCGCAATAATTTCCACCATAAGATTTATGGAGGTGTTGCTTTGATGGTTCGTAAATGCTATCATGCCACATCTCTTCCCTTTCCTCAATCATTATATCTTGAAACTATTGGCATCCAAATCCAGTGGAACAACTCCTTACTTAAAATAATTTATCTTTACGATCCAAAAGATAAACCAACTCTACAAGAACCAAAAGCTCTATCTAGAAAGCTGCTGGCTCCTCCATACTTAATTCTTTCGACTTTAAAGGGAATATAACCCGCAAAGCAATCTTTATGGAAGACCCCTACAATTTTTCAAATTTCCCGTACAGTGGCGCCAAACATTTCTAAAGCCAAAGGCAAGAGCGGCTAGAGCCGGGAGTAGTGGCTCACTCCTGTAATCCCAGGCGTCCGGGAGGCAGAGTTTGTGGAAGGCCGTGTGAGGACGACCACTAATCCCCCAACGGGTGGTTGTCATACTTCCGCCACGGGTGTCCCAACCCTATCCCCAATTATCCCCCCGTTGGCGTGGCCGTAACACATATCTCGCACCTGATTAATCAAGTGGTCGAGCGCACTGTATTGTCCCACCCGTCACAATGGCTCATAACGAGCAAAAAAAAAAAAAAAGAGCGGCTAGAGCTGCAAATGTTGGTGTTATATTCCCTTTAATGGAAGACATACTCAATGGGGCAATTCTATTTGTAACTCCCTTGGAAATACTATATCGAGATGGCTCCTTGAAACAGATGTGGCCGTCCTACTTAACGACTTATCCTTAACCAGAATAGACACTAACGGGAAATCATCAGCTATTGATTTTTCAATAACCAGCTCCGACATCGCTACAGACCTCATTTGGCAGACTATCAAATCTGGTCCCAGCGATCACCTAACGATTAAAATAACTCTTGCTAAATCACTGCATACCTGTCCCAGTATACATATTCGTATTCGGAAATATTCTCAACAAATTGGTCTGCATTTACAGAACATGTCAATACCATTGCTACAGAACAACCAGAGCGCCTAACTCATATTCCTCATCTAAAGCCAGCATCAATCTCTACGACATCAAAACTTACCACCCGAACATGGTGAAATAACCACATTATCCATATAGCTAGCAAGAAAACAACTTCAGGTAAATCAGGCACGTAGACAGGCCTGCAAACATCTCTCTACCACAACTATGACCAGTGGCGGACTGGCCATAGAGTGAACCTGCCCGATGGCAGGTGGGCCCCACGGACCGTTCATGAAGTGGGCCCCTCAAACATGATAGCGTTATAGTTGTTAAAGCTGGGGCCCTTTGTCTTCTGGCAGCCCAAAATATTAGACCCAGTCCGCCACTGACTATGACTAACTTCAAACTACGTTGGTTTGTAAAAATCTAGAAAAAAATTGTTTAACTCAATACTACAACAATATCAACTTACACACATCACAAAAATTTATATGGAAGAAAATTCATTGGTTCACCAAATCTTCTGGGCAACGATCAACCAACAATGGAAGACCGTGGATTTATCAGGGTTAAAACTCATCCCATTTGTTGAGGCCCAGGAGTCCAAAGCGTTTAAGTCACTTTGCAACAATAGACAATCGTGGGATACTTTGATTTCGCGCCCAAGTTTGGAGTCATCAGCAAACAGCCTAATAAAAGATTCCCGAATAGCTAATGGGAGATCATTGATATATATGACGAACAATGTAGGTCCTAACACCGAACCCCGAGGAACCCCACTATTAACGGGGCACCAGGATGAAACGACATCCCCTAATGTCACGCGTTGAACCCTCTCGGTAAGAAAATTAGAAATCCAGTTAACTAGCAAAGGGGGACATCGAGTAATTCTAATTTACGGATAAGGAGGGAATGAGGAACGGTGTCGAAGGCTTTACGCAGATCGAGATATATCAGGTCTACAGATTCACCAAGCTCTAAGGATTTAGTGACGAGATCTAAAGTGGCTAAAAGATTCGTAAAGTACGAACGTCGCCGCGGCGAAGAAACCCATGCTGGTCCTGAGAAAAAAAAACCACGAGAAGATAAAAAAGAAACAAGAGAATCTCTAACGCGTTACCGGGGCAAAGTCGAAAAACCGTGTTTGTAATTTAAAGGGTGGCAAAACCACCGTGTGTCGGTGAGCATTAACAGATTAATTTGCGGTTGGGTTGGGTGCGGTTGTTTTTTTTTTTTCGTTAACGCTCACCGTCGCGACGGTTTCAACTCAGTTTTATTGGAAAGTTTGTTATTGTAATGTTTATGTGTAGTGTGGGAATGTTGAGTTTGTGTTATACAATAACCGTGTCTGTCTGTCTGTGTGTTTAAACGAAAATGTTTCTTTTTTAAAGACAAATAATTTCAAAGTGGAAACTCGTTAATTTCCTAGCTCGTTTAAGAAATGAGAAAATAATCCATTTTTCTCATTAAGTATAAGTTTTCTCAAAATGTTGTAGAGCTACATTTTGTGCTTCTGTTAAATTCACTTTATTAACTAATTATATTAGATGTAAACACTATGGAAACAATTGAAATTAGTTTTGGGTCCCAAATTTGAATGATTTTACGATTAACGTTTCTGAAAACCCTTAAAATTTGCGGGCTAAAGATTCCTAGATTTTTTATACTTGGGGCAAACCCAAGTATAAAGGCAGCGCTATCGCCATCTTTTGAGCAAAGTATTAATTAATTATATTTAATAGTAATTATATTAAAATGTTTATCTTGTTTTTAAAATTAAAAAAAATCATTATGCCACTTTAGTTAACGGGAATATTAAGTTCGTGATTAATTTAAATGCTTATTACTTTACAAGTGTCCGTTTTCCTCCGTAGATGGCGTTAAATGTGCTACGAAAAACATTACTTCTTTAAGAGAATGTATCTTTGGGGAAAATGTTTATGCCCCTATTTTGATCCAGGGATACCTTGGTGAGATTCAGCATAGGAATAAAACTTTCTTTTTTTCCCGAGCAAACGAGAAACCAAGGATCTTAGGATCCTATAGAGAAACCAAGGATACAAATTAACCGCTTTATTTAAGACTATTGTCGATGAAAGCGGCGCTATAATTACCACTGGTTCTTTAGTTCGTTAGTTCTTTATTAGCTCAACAAAAGGACAGAGACCCATCACGTCAAGACAGTGAGAAATGAGATATGTACAGTCAATAAGCCAAAACAATATACATACAACGAAAAAGGGTAATAAAATTGTGAAATAAAATAGCTTGAGAGATTATGGACACTTAGTCATAGAGTTCGAGATAGTTCGCCAACTCCTTTCGGAATTGAGTTTGCACGGGAAAGCCCTTAAGATGATCTGGCAAGGAATTCCAGTCCCGAATGGACGAGGGAAGGAATGAGTGCTTGTGGCACGCAATACGGAATCCCGGAGGCACCACAGACACCGTGCGGAGACCGCGGGGTTTACGAAACCACAGAGAGGCCACCGCAGAAAGAGGCGCAAGGGCACCTGCGTGGCGGTGAATGACAGAGTTTACCAGAACTGGGCGCCTAAAACAGCGGCGCGAAGCGAGCGTGTTCCATTTGAAATTAGTTAGAATGTTTGTCATACAAGTGTCTCACGAAAAGCCAACGCTCACCGCGAAACGAAGAGCACGACGCTGGATAGACTCAATAGAATGGATCCCGCTTGCCGAGTTGGGGGCCCAGACCGCCGAGCAGTACTCCAGGATAGGAAGGACATAAGTTTTTATACCCAGAGTCTTAGTGGCAAAAGAGCAATGGGCCAGATGGCGCTTAACGAAGCCCAGCGCGCTAGCGGCTTGGGAGGTGACCCGTGCAACGTGGGTAGCCCACTCCAGGGTGTCGGTGATGGTGACGCCCAAATACTTCTGAGAAGTGATAACCTTGAGCACGACACCATCGATGCGATAGACGGGCACCACGGGTGGTTGACCGGAGCGACGAAGGCAGAGCATGGCGCATTTCGCAGCGTTCAGAGGGAGCTTCCATTGTCTGCTCCATGTAGTGATGGCGTCGAGATCCCCTTGCAGGAGTTGATAGTCATGGGTCGAAAAGATCGCCCGGGATAGGGCCACATCATCAGCGAAAATGTACAGGGTTGAGACAACATTATCCCCAATGTCGTTGATGTAAATTATGAAGAGGAGCGGCCCAAGGACCGATCCCTGAGGGACCCCGGAGGAAACAGGGAGCCAAGCAGAAGCAGCTCCAGGGAGAACTACGTGGAACTTCCGGTCACTAAGATAGGCCGACAGCCAGTTGAGAGTTTTGCCACGGATCCCATAAGAGTGTAGCTTGGCTTTCAGAAGTTCATGCGGAACCGAGTCGAAAGCTTTCCGGAAGTCGAGGAATATAACGTCAACCCGACCCGCTGCCTCCAGACCGGCGGTCCAGTCCTCAAGGCAACAGAGAAGCTGATTCTCAGTGCTAAAACTACTGCGGAAACCATGCTGATAGGGCATGAGGACATCGTGAGTAGTAAGATGTGTAGTAATCTGGGAGGCATTAACGTGCTCGTCCAGCTTGAAGACCTGGGAGAGAAGGGCTATCGGGCGATACTCAGACGGGTCAGAGGGATCCACCTCCCTTTGGAACCGGGGTAACGTTAGCTGTGCTCCAGTCGGAGGGGATGGTTCCAGCATCATACGACTGTTGGAAGAGGGCAGTCAGGGGAGCAGCGAGAGCGTCCGCACAGTTTCGCAACAGGATAGAGGGAATCCCGTCAGGGCCGGGGCCTTGAAGGGCTGGACTGATTTAAGCAGCTTCAGAATACCCTGCCTTGAGAAATAGATGGGATCCATGGTCGGGGCCCTCCGGGGTAGGAGGGGGACCGAGTCAAGGGTATAAACGGGAAACGTTTTCCTGAATGAAGTGGCAAGCAGGTTTGCCTTGTCGGTGGCAGAGGTGTAAATGTCCGAGCCCATCTTGAGGTCCGGGACCGGAGATGACTTTGACTTTCGCAAGACGAGTTGAAAAAACCGCTTCCGGTTTGATTTCTGGTCCGAGGCAACCAGGTCTAGATGGTGCGTGCGCGCAGCCCGAAGAGCAAACTTCACGATGGCACGATGTTGCGAAAAATGTCGGTGATTGACATCGCTAAGGTGAAGCTTGGTGCGATTGTAGCGTCGTTTGGTCTTGCGGATCAGCCGGCGAAGCGATGGCCCAACCCAGGGAAGGTTCTGGCGAGAAGAAATGAGCTTGACGGGCACGTATGCCTTTGTGGCATCTTCAATGGCCGATCGTATAGTGCTCCAAGCTTCGTGAACCGACGATGGGAGGTGAAGAGTAGAGAGAAGTCAGCGTGGTTATAGTCCATGACCGAGCGGATAGGGCAGAGGAGAAAGTCATGATCACTGATAACAGGAAGGTGAGTGACTTCACCCACCAGGGTTGGGTTGGATACGAGAAGGAGGTCAAGGATGTTCCCACCATTGGCGTTGTCACGGGTGGGCTCCGTCACACACTGCGACAGATTGGAGGACAGCAGGGTATGAAGGAAAGGTGTATCTTCCACTGCGGGACTTGTAAGCGACGGCCAGTCGATTTTGGGAAAGTTTAAGTCGCCAACGAGAATGAGGTCAGACTCCGCAGTGGAGAGACTGGCGATAAGTTTGTTGAGGCGCTTAATGTACGCTGGCCTAGCCGATGGCGGGTGGTAGACACAGCATATGTGGAGGCAGGAAGAGCCAATGGTGATCCTAGCAACAACGGCCTCAACCTCAGTGTGAAGGTCCAGAGGGAAAGAGCGTAGTCTACTGTCGATGGCTAGACATACCCCTCCACCATTCCTGTTCCTGTCCTTCCTGTAGACGTTGAAGGACGACCCAAAGAGCTCAAGGGAAGAGAGTGAGGAGTCCAGGTGCATCTCAGTAAGAGCAATTATGGAAGGCTGGAGAGTGTCAGTGAAGGCCCGGAGGGCGAGGTGCTTGTTTGTGATGGAGCACAGATTCGTGTACAGCAGGGAGAGGCCCGCAGTGCCGAGTCACACCTGCGAGCCTTGCTGTTGGTAAAGGCGTTGTGATGGTATTTTTGAAATCGCTTAAAATTTGTTTGTTAATAAAACATTCTATATAGGATTTATATTGCAAAGGTGGGGTGGGCAATCTTCATACGTAGTGGAATGGGGTGGGCAATCTTAATACGTAGTGGAAGGGGTGGGAAATCTTAATACGTAGTGGAAGGGGGTGGGAAATCTTAATACGTAGTGGAAGGATGGTGGGCAATCTTCATACGTAGTGGATGGGTGGACAATCTTCATACGTAGTGGAAGGGTTGGGAAATCTTCATACGTAGTGGAAAGGGGGTGAGATATCTTCATACGTATTGGAAGGTGTGGGCAATCTTCATACGTAGTTGAAGAGGGTGGGCAATCTTCGTACGTAGTTGAAGGGGGTGGAAAATCTTCATATGTAGTGGAAGGGGGTGGGTAATCTTCATACATAGTGGAAGGGGGTGGCCAATCTTCATACATAATGGAAGGGGTGGCCAATCTTCATACGTAGTTGAAGAGGGTGGGCAATCTTCGTACGTAGTTGAAGGGGGTGGGAAATCTTCATATGTAGTGAAAGGGGGTGGGTAATCTTCATACATAGTGGAAGGGGGTAGCCAATCTTCATACATAGTTGAAGGGGGTGAGCAATCTTCATACATAGTGGAAGGGGGTGGCTAATCTTCATACATAATGGAAGGGGTGGCCAATATTCATACTTGGTTGAAGGGGGTGGGCAATCTTCATTGCATGTTGCAATCTATGAATAATTGTACAAAGTAAAAACTTTTTTAGATAGCTTTGGTCCTATTTGGGGGGGGGGGCTATAGCATCCCCCCCCGGGCAAATCAGCCTATCTGGTACAACTAGAGAGTAGAAAATACAAAAGAATACATCTGTAGCCAAAACATGCAATAGAAACCAGCAGTTACGATGGTTTCAGTAAGAAATAAATTAAGTTTATTCTGCCCTGTTATGACCAGTTCGTCGCTTTCCGGTTGCCATTCGGGGATGCACCGCTCCACCTGCGGATAAATAATTCGCGAATGGCAACTCTGTAGTTCCGGGTTGCTGCTAAAACGAGCGTAGGAGCAGTGCTTCCACTTTGAGGGTATTTTACCCTTTTTCGCGTAAAATTGACCTTGAGAGGGATTTTTTTTCGAGATTGAGGGTAATGGGTAGAATCGGGATATTTTGAACAATTAATCGGAAATTTAAGGGTATTTTGAACATTTCATGGGAAATTTAAGGGTATTTTGAACATTTCATGGGAAATTTAAGGGTAATTTGAACATTTAATGGGAAATTTAAGGGTATTTAAATAATTTTGAAAATAATCTACCTGGAAATATAATTTCCCTTTTTGACAAAGTGTAACTAAGTTGGCCGTAAGTGGAAAACTGGTTTTGCTTATGTCGAGACCTTTTTAGGTTCTTTCTCTGTTGTCAGCTTTGCCGATTGGAGCAGACAAAAATTTTGTTTTCGTCTCTTAGTAAGCGAATTGCATACCTACCATTAATATGAGTGTCTTTTTTTAGTGTATTTTTAAATTTAAAATGGGTAAAAGTGGGTATTTTATGGTTTGAGTCTTTTAGGTTTTTTTGAAATTTGGAATGGGTAAAAGTGGGTATTTTATGGTTTGAGTCTTGTGGGTATTTTTGAAATTTGGAATGGGTAAAAGTGGGTATTTTTCAGCTTGTGTCTGGGTAAAATGATCTTTTGGAAGTGGAAGAACTGCGTAGGAGTGTTATCTCAGCCTCAAGAAGATCATTGTTCATGCAAACATAACGCGTCGACACTGCCGTTCACAAGTTATCCGCCTACGAAACTTCGTAAATGAGTTAACCTAGTATCGTACTATCCCTTCCGTAGTAAAGGTAGTCCAGTCCGACAACCACTGTAGCAGTGACAGCTATTACGTTATTTTCCTCTGTAATTAAGAGGGTCCATCTTTTTTTCAGTAATCATTTATTTGTTCGCCGCCAAGGAATCGGAGTAAAATGACGTCATGATGTTTCTCTTGTTACCGTACTCCAAAATCTCAGAACAAGCGACAAGTTTCTACCTACTGAAAAATCACCCTTAACCGCATCGAACCTTGGCGTTTTTGTTTCTGGCCATAAAAAATATAGAAAAGGAAAAGCAACTCGGGCTTTGGCAAGGCTTTACAATGCATTTCAGGGATCCAAAGCAAGGTCTTGCGCGAGGTACCTCGCTTAAATCAGTAACCGAGACTTAAGTCATAACATTACCGGAATTTATTTGGTGGATTTTAAAATTCATTTTACGCGCGAAAATACGCCGCCATGTTAGGGTATAAAAGCAGGTAAATATGCCTGCTGTACCTCACAATGTGAAGGTACTTGCCACGCGCAAAAATGTCATTTTGAAATCGGTCAATAGGCCCAACTATTACTCTGAGACGATAAATTGACCGAGTGGTATTCAGGTGTATTATGTGTATTTGAGGCCTTAGAACTTAGAAGCAATTTTCTTATGAGGCGCTTTTAAGTAAAAGTGGTTTTTGCTCTTTTTTATTGATTTGTAATTTTTGAGGCCCCCGGAGACCACGAGGCCCCAGGCACCTACCTATTGGATAATCCGCCACTGGGTCCAGCTTCTGGCCCCAAGCTTAACCTGAAATAAATTTAACTTGAAGTGAACTTGAATCCGACGTTTCGAGGCTGGCATGGTCGACTTCTCAGCTATTGTAGGATATTATAACGACACTATAAAATGGTTTACCCATAGCTCAACAATGCAACCAAGTAGAAAGTAACGACAGCTATCTTTCTTCGCAAAACGGCGGGATGGGGAATGCTTCGAAAACATCCCAAATTCTATGTATCAACTGTTGAATCTAAAGCGTTCAGCCAGCACCGGAAAACTGTAGAATGTGCAGGCTGTACACGCAAAGGAACGTCTGCACGTTCCCCTAACACGCCTAGCCTCTCTATTAACAGATCTTAGTCAAATAACTCAATCGGATAACCGTGTAGCTTCTGACAAATATGATGATTTATCGGTTACATTGATTTTATTACACACGTAAATTGTTATAATCAGAAAAACTTTTGTTTATTTTTTAGACCTTCTACTCACGTGATATTAGAACTTGAATATGGCGCGTGGTAAAATTTTAAATCAAATTAAAACTAACGAACGACTGAAGAAGAGCCTCGGCTCGAAACTTCTCGTTTACAATAAAGTTTTATCCTCTAATACCATGCCGTTTTCTCTGAATTAAACATAATTTCTACTATTTAATTTTGGTTTATTTGGTAACAAACATTTTGAGCGTCTTTAAGCGAATAACAAAGTCGATTTTAAACGAAGCCGTTTCTTTAAAGGGGATCATCAGTTTCTTCCGCGTTCGCTTCAGCCGCCTCCAGCCATCTCCAGACCTCTTGTAGTCCTTGTATCCCCGAAGATGAACAGAAAAACGGGTCGTCGCCATCCTCGCATGCCATAGTGTTATTGGACAAGTCGCTCTCGTTATCGTTGTCGCCTACGGAATCGTAATCATCGACATCAGTGTCGATGGATGAACCAGTCCATTCCGTACCCACTGTATAGTCTGACAATATGGTTTCCATCGAGTCCGAATTCGATAAAGCGTCATCATCTAAGAATTACATTTAATGTCATTGTGTTTACGAAGATGACATTTCGACAGAGGCGTTGCCAATTTCGTAACGACTACGCGATCCACGAATAAGTGAGATTACCTGGGCCATCGTCTCGTTCCTCAGGTTCTTGTACCTTTGGGGTTCTTCCTGACCAAAGGCAGCTGAAACACGCGAATAAACTGGCAGTGATGAGACCAATAGCTGACGCTATAGGCCCGGGGATGTTTTGAAATTTTCCCAGCCACCACTCCAAATATTTTACTGAAGGTTCAATATTTTTCAAAACGTGGGGCTCAACTGTATCCATCTCCTTGTTTCCAAATTTTAAATTAAATTAGAAATTTTGATAGCGTTTCGAATGAACTGATGCTTCGAATTTTGTAACGGTATATAAGCCTTTTTGAGGTTGCTGGTGAAATTTCACAAATTAGCTCGCGCCCGTTGTTTAAGTTAATTCACGCGCGTAGTCGTCGCTATGCGTAATCTTGAAATGGAAAACCAACAAGTCAAATTTAGATAAATCATATAAATTCTTTATAATGTATAATTTTGGTTTGCCACTACTAAACCGATGTAAACTTTACAACAGAAATTTACTAAATAAATAACAAAGGATAAAATAGATGAAAGAAAATGGTTTTCCTGTTTAAGGATCATTGCCATCGATCATCGAGATCTCATCTAGGTGCGGAAACTTGAAATTCGGTCTTGACCATTATCCGATGGGCGTGTTCGGCGTCGATATCGGATTCGGATTCTGATTATCTTTCGTCCAGTCTCAGCAGAGGGAACGTGTCCAGCTATATGGACATTATGACAATGAGATTTCTGTTTATTCTAATACACCATGGTGTATCTTACTAGCTCTTCCGAATGAAGGACAATTCAGCCATAAGAGTAGACTGCCAATAAGGATAAAAATGGCAATTGATATTCCGGAGAACCATCCTACGAGACTGAGAGCGGTGCTGTGGGGTCCTTTGCATTCTTTGAAACAACCGTGTCCAACCCAATCCATGTCTATGTCCAAACGAGGCCTAGCTATGTAGATTTCTAACGATATCTCGCTTTGCGTTTGACCGATTGGCGAATTATCTCGCGCAAGATGTTTAAATCATTCACGTGCCATGCCATCGTGATCGCCCTAGACTGATTAAACTTTTTTATACGCTTTAAATAGAAATGCTTCTTTTTTAAAGACACCCAATTTCCAAGTAGAAACTCGTAAATTTTCCCACTCATTTATATAGACCCCCTTCCGAGTCAGCTAGGTTTGAGCGTGCGCTGTAAAATTATGTCCGCGGATACCAGGAAGACTCGAACGTATTTTCTCAATTAATATCAATCTTGGAGGGAGGAAAAATCCAGTTTTTTCTTCGAAATATTAATTTTATAAAATATGTTTTTGGATTTTGAGTTCGCTAGTCTCGAACACGTGGCGTTCTTAATCTACGAAATTAGGGTTCTGTAATCCCCGGATTAACAGAAAGATGACATCGTTGAACAGTTTGAGGTGACAGCGCCTTGATAAAAGGTTTATCTCATTTCTGTTCTTGAAAAGCACTCGCGTAACCCTCGGTTTTATTATGCAAATATTAGGAATAGGAAAATAATCATGACTTGGCGTATTTTTACAATTGCCCGATTTCAAAATTACGTTTTTGCGCGTGATCGTACCTTTACATTGTGAGGTATAGCAGGCTTATTACCCTGCTTTTATACCCTATAACATGGCGGTGTATTTTCACGCGCAAAATTAATTTTAAGATCCACCAATATATGCCTTTCAGTTTATGTATGTATGTGGCTAAACAACTACTTAAATATTATCCCATTAGCTTTAACGTGTTCCTAAAACGTCTAATTAGAAGATTTGATTTCGTATAACAACCATTAGGGACTTCTAACTCAATCTTTTAAGCATGAATTGAAAAATCTGTTTTTGGTCCAATCTTAGCGTGTTACAGGATGCTCAATCTGCTATCAGAACCACTCAAAAATTGAACGTACAAATTTGTAAAATAAGACTTTTTCTTCAAAAATTCTTTAAATTTTAGATTTGAGCAGAAACGAATGTAGACTTTTTCAAATGTCAGTGAAATAACCTATTGTTAGTCGGAGGAAAATAATTGGATTTTGTAATCCCGCAAGAAACTCGACCGAGTTTTATTAAATTTATCGGGTTTTACAGTTTCCACATCGCAATCCCACATTTGCTTGCAGGGAAAAGGCCCCTTCAGGATGTTGGTAATATTAAATTAGGTACCTCTGAAGCGTAGCTACGCCCCCGCGTTCTCAATCGAGGTCGAAGTTCAAACCTAGCTAGACCATACGGACAAAGTTTCGATCTAGAAACTCTAGACTTTAATTTGGGTTAGGCTTAATAACTAAGCTATCGGAATGTAGCTAGTCTTAACGAAAACGATTTTAGAAGTGTCTTTTTCGGTGGCATGCCCAGCGAGAAGATGAACGCTCGTTATAAATCCCGCGTGTCGCCCTCACCCCGCGCGCCCATTGAAGGGAGCTCTCCCGCCTTTTAATATATTTTCGAGAGAGCGGGCTGTACTGGCGGGGAAAAAGTTTCATCTTTTCTTTCTGGATTCCGACTCTCCCGGCTCGAAAATGGTCCGGCATTCTTTCGTTCGCCCCCTTCTCGCTCTCCGCGCGCAGAATTGAAGGCACGCGCCCCTGATTGCTTTGGCGGTACCCTCTCTTCGGACGGACGTTGTAGGTGAGAGAGACGACACGCGCCCGAGAAGATTCCTCAGCGCGGGAGGAACTTCATAAAACTGTAGAAAAGGATGGATGGCCGAATGGGGAAAAATAAAATGAAAAAAATCCATCCGAGGGAGAGAACGCTTGGAGTCGCTATCTGAGAGATGGGCGCGTGGGAGGCGGTTCGCGAGGAGGTGGTCCTCCCGGTGGCACGTGCCTCGGATACCCAAATAAATAGCCTAGCCTTTTATTTGGCACCCCCCTCCCGTCCGACGTCTTCTTCGTTATAAAGTAGTCTACAATTTTCCACGACTTTTTTTTAATCCAGGGCTAAAATAACAGACGAGCCCATACACTCGAGAACAAATTTCCAAACCGAGCCCTTTTTATTGCCAAACCACCCTCGGATGTAAAGACAGCGTTGACCTTTCAGCTTTCTCGAGGCGTTCGCCTTAACAATCGTCATTAATTAACGAGTGTATCGTTTGTAGAGTTATAACCGAATATCCCGGCCGGCCAACTCGTCCGTCGTGGCAGCTAGGAGCAACAAACACAAGGAGAACGCAGCTAGCCTTTAAACACGCTAACGAAGGGTTGTGTACGAATTTCATTGGACGAGCGTCACGAGCCTTTATGCTGAACGTTTTACGGGCGAGGGGGAAGACAATTTCCGAATTTTCCCCTTCCGACGGCAGCAGTCGCTAAAGTGTCTAGCCAATGAAAAATGTAAACAAGAAAATCCACGACTTTTGACAGGTTGAGTTCTCCTTGTGTGGGGTGTTGTGTTTGTTGCTCCTAGGTGGCAGTAGACCCCGACGCCGCGAAATTTTGATCGGCGGCGGCGAGCTGGTCAATTTTAGTCGGCGGCGGCGCGAACGGCGTACGCCGATTTTTTTGTCGGCGGCGGCGTTGACTTAAAATACCACGGCGGCGGCGGCGTGAGCCGGCGTGAGCCGGCGTTTCTTTATAAAGAAAAATAATTTTATACTAGAGAGTAGAAATCAAACTACCTGTGGTCCCAGGGCCATCTTTACCTTACAGGTGCCCCTGGGCTAATAATATCAGACACTCTTTTTCATATCAACGCGTCTTTATTGAATACTTTACAATTAAATTATAAACAAATATAAAGGGCCGGACGACGCCACATCAGAGCGCGGCGCCCTAGGGCTTAGCCCTTACTAGCCCAATGGTAGAGATGGGCCTGTGTGGTCCTGCTCCTTGTTTAATTTATTTATTCCGAGTATAAGCTTATTTTATTGACGCTAGTTTAGAATAATAATTAACAGCATATAATAATTCAAACAAATCTATTTTTTAAAGTATCAGCTACATTATGTAAATACTACCATCTTGGTAGTTGGAAAATATATATTATGCCATATCCAATTTCGTCTTCATAACGTTTCAATTGTCCAAAGTAATTCCAAGCTTCGCTACTGCTGATTGCAGAACTTATTTTATGCAAATTACTTTAAACTTCCCACGCTCAAAATCATCATCTCTAACTTTATTACTCATTACTCGTTTAATAAAGTTAAAAAATAATACAATACAATAAAATAATAATAATACACAACTGAAATGACGAAACGCTGACAAGGAGACTACCCTAGGTGTAACACACCAATTTTGTTCAAACTCGGGGGTTTGATCAAATCATCAAAATTCCTTAAAGGAAAAGTTTCAACGGGCATTAGTTTTACCATGGCAACCGAAAATGTTTTTGACAACACAAAATTTAAAATTCCTTACCGAAAAAAACATGGGATTTTGAAAATTCTAAGGGTGGCCACTTAGAAAATTTTCCAAATAATTAAATTTTTTTTAAATGCAAAAACTAAAAAATTTTATCAAAATTGACGAAAAAAATAAAATTTATCAAAATTTTATAAATTTTTTCAATTTATTGAAAATGGGAAAAAATGCAAATTCATAAAAATGGATTTTATTAATAAAAAAATCTTAAATGTGATAAAAATCAATTGTGTTATCAAATTGATAGAATGAAATAAATTCTATCAAATCATTTGCATTTTTCTTATTTTCATCAAATTGAAAAAATTTTATCAATTTGATTTTTTTTCCAGTTTTTTTCGGTAAGGAATTTTCCATTTGGTGTTGTCAAAACTTATGCCCGTTGAAACTTTTCCTTTTGGGAATTTTCATGATTCATTAAGGCATACTTAACCCCCGAGTTTGAACCAAATCGGTGTGTTACACCCAATGAGGTAGAATAAATAGAGATCCAAACCAATCTGGGATTCGCGGGACATGTTTTATTTGAGTAGGAAAATTAGGCTTAAGTTTCAACTTTATCCAATCGAGCTGGCGTCATCTGTTTCTATAAGCAGACACTTTTGCAAAATATGTTAAGGTTTAGTTTTCCAATAACACGATAGATGGCGCCAACACGATTTTATTAAGTTCATTCACTAGGCCTAACTCTCCAACTCAACAAATGCTGTCCCGCGAAACGGTAGGTACTGGAATGCGGATTGGGATCTCTATTTATTTTACCTTATTGGTGCAACCGGGAGACCCTCCTTCAACTTTTTCAGACGACGGGGGAGACAAGCGAGCCTAGCGTAAAGTTCGTCGAGGCAGCGACTGCGAGCATTGGCGCACTGGCGCTATGAGTCCAAGCTCCGAGGCGAGCGCACGAAACACACAGACGGGTTAGAGAAAGGACATGATTTTCGTTGAAAACCGCAAAAAGCGCGCGTCAGCATTTTAGACAGATTTAATCGGCGTCGCGCTGGACAATAATCGGCGGCGGCGGCGGCGCGTAGACTTAATTTTAAAATCGGCGGCGGCGTTGAAAAAAAATCGGCGTCGGCGGCGCGCCGGCGTGTACTTCGGCGGCGTCGGGGTCTAGGTGGCAGATATTCGACACTGATGTCGGCGAGCGATATGGTCGGAATGCCGAATTGAACGGCTTAAAACTCTTTCGACGGATGGCCGTACACTGGAGACTAGAAGAGTGTAAAAATTTGCATCCCGAGATGAAGTGGCGCACGAGCCCTGTTGTTCTTTATCTTATCGTCTCTCTCTCTCTGGTGGCGCTGCCAGCCGCGCTGTATTTAGTTTCAGTTTAAAAGGTTTCCGCCCAAAATTCCTCATTTTGAGAGTGGCGAAGGCACGCTCCTATTTCTCCCCGGCGCGGGCCAAAGTGGCTCGAGTCAGCCTTCTCGCTCGCCGACCAAATGTCATCATTATTTCGGCAGAAACAACCCCCGCTTCTTCTGTAATTATAAATTAGATTAGAACGCCCGCCTTTATCCTGAATACGTTTCTTTTTTTACAGATTTAAAATTTTAAAAAGCTCTTTTTAAAGTGGAAAGAATTCGCTTTGGGAGTTCCCCATCTTTTGAAGTAATTGTTTCTTTTTTCCGTTCTTCCAGTTTGAGGTTTCTTTATTTTGCTCCGCATCATCTTCTATTTCAGAATCGTTTCGTGTACTGACCTCGCTTTTCCTCGTAATGATCCTTGTTTTCCCCCACTATTGACTCTTATGTTTATTTCCCGTAATGAACCTAGTTTATTATCAGTAATGATCTTTGTTTTCCCCACTTTTGACCGTTGTTTATTTCCCGTAATGATCCTTGTTTATTTCCAGTAATGATCCTTGTTTATTTCCAGTAATGATCCTTGTTTATTTATCGAAATGATCTTTGCTTTCCCCAATTTTGACCGTTGTTTATTTCCCGTAATGATCCTTGTTTATTTCCAGTAATTATCCTTGTTTATTTACCGAAATGATCTTTGTTTTCCTCACTTTTGACCGTTGTTTATTTCTCGTAATGATCCTGGTGTATTTCCCGTAATGATCTTTGTTATCCCCACTATAGACCCATGTCTATTTCCTGTAATGAATCTTGTTTATTTCCCGCAAGGATCCTTGTTTTCCCACTCTTTGACCCTTGTTTATTTTCCGTAATGATCATTTTCCCCCCACTCTTTACCCTTGTTTATTTCCCGTAATTATCCTTGTTTATTTACCGTAATGATCCTTGTTTATTTCCCGTAACGATCATTGTTTATTTCCCGTAATGACCTAAGTTCTCCCCACTAATGACCCTCGTTTCTTTCCCGTAATGATCCTGTTTTATTTCCCGTAATGATCCTTGTTTATTTCCTGTAACGATTCTTGTTTATTTCCCGTAATGATCTTTGATTTCCACCACTATTGACCCTTGTTTCTATCCCGTAATGATCATTTTTTCCCCACTCTTTACCCTGGTTTATTTCCCGTAATTATCCTTTTTTATTTACCGTAATGATCCTTGTTTATTTCCCGTAACGATCATTGTTTATTTCCCGTAATGACCTAAGTTCTCCCCACTATTGACCCTCGTTTCTTTCCCGTAATGATCCTGTTTTATTTCCCGTAATGATCCTTGTTTATTTTCCGTAATGATCATTTTCCCCCCACTCTTTACCCTTGTTTATTTCCCGTAATTATCCTTTTTTATTTACCGCAATGATCCTTGTTTATTTCCCGTAACGATCATTGTTTATTTCCCGTAATAACCTAAGTTCTCCCCACTATTGACCCTCGTTTCTTTCCCGTAATGATCCTGTTTTATTTCCCGTAATGATCCTTGTTTATTTCCTGTACGATTCTTGTTTATTTCCAGTAATGATCTTTGATTTCCCCCACTATTGACCCTTGTTTCTATCCCGTAATGATCATTTTTTCCCCACTCTTTACCCTTGTTTCTATCCCGTAATTATCCTTGTTTATTTACCGTAATGATCCTTGTTTATTTCCTGTAACGATCATTGTTTATTTCCCGTAATGACCTAAGTTCTCCCCACTATTGACCCTCGTTTCTTTCCCGTAATGATCCTGTTTTATTTCCCGTAATGATCCTTGTTTATTTTCCGTAATGATTCTGTTTTATTTCCTGTAACGATTCTTGTTTATTTCCCGTAATGATCTTTGATTTCCCCACTATTGACCCTTGTTTATTTCCCGTAATGACCTTTTTCCCCCCCTATTGACCCTTGTTTCTATCCCGTAATGATCCTTGTTTATTTCCCGTAATGATCGTTGTTTTCATCACTATTTACCGTGGTTTATTTCCTGTAATGATCCTTGTTTATTTCCAGTGGTGTAGTCCTAAAAAAAGAACCGGGGCGCTACCTGGGTACGGCCAACTTTGATTTCGCACGTGATCGAAGTTGGTTGTACCGGCCACTATAAATATACCTTCATTGAAGTTGGCCGTATCTAGGTATGGTTTGAAATTGTTATGGTACTTTCCTACGGGCAAAATTCATAATAAATTCACACACCCTTAATTAGAGGCTGCTAGGCTAATAGTAATAATCAGTATTCCTATGTTACCGAATTCTACGTATAATTTTTCAAATAAAAATTTCAATTTTCTAGACTAAAATAACCAAAAACAACGATAGTGTTTCCTAAATACGACACCATTCGCTAATGTGATTAAAAAATTTCAGTTGGAAAAAATCCCACAGAGTTGACTAGAGTCAGTCTATAAACAGTTGTTACTATTACGGTAACCGGGCGCTTAAATACACTAGAGTGACGTGGTTTATATGGAGGCTGGAAGTAAAGTAGAAAACGTGAAGATAAATTAGAAAATGGATAAAAGGTATTAAAAATTAATATTGTTAATAAACAAAAAGTTTATAAGGAATAGAAGCAAGACGCCCCCTAGCAAGTTGGAAAAAATTAGGCTAAGCGCACCCTGCAAAAACGGAAAACCCAAAAAGCAGCGGAGCTGCGCCCTAGCTCGTCCTGGCCGAACTATACCACTGTTTATTTCCCGTAATGATTTTGTTTTTTCGCAATATTTACCCTTGTTTTTTCCTTGTAGTCACATTTCCCATAGTGACGTCTTTAGTCCCCTTATACCTTAATATTGGCTAGGTGGCCAGTTTTTTTTAGTTTATCCATAAGCAACGTAATAACAATAAGTGTGGCAACTAGCTAAAATTATCACCGAACCTTTTCTTACTAGGGCTACTGCACAATCAAGGTTCAGTCCATTACAGAGCCTCCTAGTGTCTAAATACGCCCAAGGCCAAATATACTACTAACAAAGACGATAAAATGCTAATGAGGTCGGTTGCAAGTGTACAAGTGTCAGCGTTGAAAAGAGATTAGTTAAAAAAATTAGAAAAACCATACTAAGTGTCACACTTATTTTTATTATGTGACTTATGGTATGAAGTAATTTCAATAGAATGGTCCAATATTAGTCTTTTTTATCTAACATTATCTTTAGTGCGGGTAAATTACTAAATTTCGATGAATCATAAAATGACCCATTTTAGTTTATTTCATATAACAAGCGGTTAGGTATAGTGGCGATTTCCCATGGACTGACAACTTGTTTTTCCTCGTACTTGTTATTGTATTTCCCGGTAGTGACCACTATTTTTCTCCATAGTAATCCTTGTTTTTCCTCTTAGTGACCCTTGTTTTTCACCGTAGTGACCACTGTCCTTCGTCGAAGCGATTTTGGATTTTTTCCTCCAGTGACAAAGGTTTTTCATCCCTCCGTAACCCCTGTTATTCAACAAAAGTAGTTACGTACAATCAAACGATCATAAAACGAGAGGCCCAAACTCTCATTTTCAGAGCTATTATCCCTAAGATTACAGGGATTACCTGACGTCATTTAAACCAGTAAAGGGTTCTTATCTTTTATTAGTAATAGCAATATAGCCTTCGTTTAAGCTAAGGCGCCATTTCTGCCTTGACTACCTTACAAGACAAGCGGGAGGTCTCTTTCGGGGTCATGTACGTTCTATTTTTAACGAAAATATAAACAAACAAGGCGTTCGGTGTAGTTCGTTACGTCGCGGACGACGCGTTAAATCTTATATTTATCATTAAAAACCCTTCGGTGGCCTTAGTCTGTCAAGTGAAAACTAAAAAGGAAATGGTAGCAGGGCGGTGTCCCGCCGCGCGCGATATTTTCTTTAAAAGAACGGATCCAAAAACTAGCAGCTTCTTTTTCACGCTTGAAGGAGAGGACGTTAGTATGTGTGGCTCGTGGGGGGGTTTCTTCTTCCCCACTGTCATCTTAAGCAACACGCGAAAACAATGCTGTGTTGGATTTATACATCGTTTTGTTAAAAACAGTGTTTAACAAAAGAACGGAAAAAGAAACTTGTCTCGCAACCCTGGGAAATCTGCGAAAAAAGATTCGGGTAAGATTTTATTTTGTGTCCTGTTTTCGGACAGGAAATTTAATCCTGGGATGGGATTTGGTTGACTTCATCCTTACATTTCTTCTCTGCAGGGGGTTAAAATCATTGACCGGTAATTTTATATTAATCTGTACTCCTGATAGCCTAGTTGGTCCAGTCAGGATTAGGTTTCCAATTAGAAAATTGATAGATGATAGTTGCTCTTCAAATTACTAGTGAAAACTACGCTTTCGGGTAGTGGTGCAAAAAACAAATAGGCGAAACTATAAAGTCCAGGGGGGGGGGCTGAAAAGATGGTAGTCACGTGATTATATGTAGAATTGCAGCGCCATCTATCTTAAAAAATACGAACTATTATTCATTTTATTTTGTTAATGGCTGTTCTAAATTATCTAATTATTATTATTATTATTATTTAAAACATCTTGTAATAGAAAGGTGTCTGCAGTATTTGGAAGGAATATTTTTTTCTTTACCGTCGCACGGCCAACTATGAACACGAGTTACCGAATCGAAGTTGGCAGTGAAATGGTAGTGATTTTGTTTCCCCATTTTAACAAGTTGGTTAAGACCAAAATTTACTTTATAGTTTCGCCTATTGTTAACCAGTCGATTATAAAATCAATTTTCGTGACTAAAACCGTTTTTAAACTGATATAGTTATCAATCTCGGTTTCAAAATTGACTTCGGCTTAGTAATAATTATATCCCTTTATAAACTAATACGAAAGCCATTTGAAAACATATCCTTTGATGACCTAAGTTCGTCCGTACCATTGTAAAAGAATTTAATGATTATGGGAATTTGATCAAATACCTCGATATTGAAAACGGACAGGCCCCCCATTATTTTTGAAAAGATGGTTTCCATATATTTCCCATCGCGTGAGAGGGATTTGGCGACGTTATATTCTACTTAAATACGGGGAGAATAATTCACGAAAGAAAATAAAATGCGAGAGAAAGCGTCATTTCCAAAATTGGATAAAAGAAATGGGGAGCTCTTCCCATTATGGCTCTCGGGGGAATAGATTGAAAAAATATAACTGAAGGGATATAGAGCAGACACGCGATTTCAACTTTCGTTTTTTCTCGATAATATCCCGAAAGTCTTTCGGCATCAGGCATTGCCCCGGTGCTCCGCACGGTGGCGCCACTACGCGAGAAAGTGCTTTATACATTTCGACGTTAAAAGGCTGGCGCACTTTCATTAGAATCCCATCGGGGACCTTTCGTGGCAGTTTCGATAGAAACACTTTCTGCCAAAGATTTTAGACGGGCCACGATTTAACCTTAATATTCTTTTTTCCCTCTCTCGTCGAAGCTTGATATTAGCTTTTCGTGGCTGGATTTCGAAGCTATCTTTATCTCCTCCTCCTTTTTCGAAAGAGTAAAAACGCGACTGTGATGTTTAAAATATCATTATCGGAATACGTTCCTTTTTTGTTTTTAGAGCTGATGAAAAAGGAACTTTGACGTTAATGGTTACTTATCAGGCTAACACGGGGGACCTCCAAAAGAAAATATTTAGTCACGATAGAATTCGCTTTTATTGAATTTTTTTATTTTACTGTTTCGTGCATTTAGAGGTCGGTAACGGTTAATCATTATCCATAATTAAATTCATTTTTTTTGGGAAAAAAATGTAAACAAAGAAATTTACCGGATAATATTTCGGAAAATGGTTAAAAAACATGTATTATTCGTAAAATTTGAGCTTTTTATCGAAAAAAACGTCTTTTTTCCGATTAATTTTACAAATTTATCGAAAAAATTAATCGGATAATACAGAAATATAAATTACTTGATCAAAACATTTTACGAATAATTTTGAGAGCTTTATCTATTGAATAAAAGTTAACCATCCCCGACCTCTACGTGCATTTATCATATTTGGGTTGGGCATGCTCTTAAGAGTAAACAGGGTGATTTAATTTGATCGCCCCAGGAATTTTGCTAAAACACTATAGTACATGTACCTAGAAATGTGAAATTTTCAGGATGTACACTATCGGGGAAAGTGTTTATTTGTAAAGTTCAACAAAATAGTGACATTTTCACGGTTTTGGATTTTTTATTTTTTAACGCTAGGTGGTAGACAAAAACTGTCAATGAAAAAGTTGAAGACCATACTCGAAGACCTCTAATGAAATTGGTTTGGTTGAGATAGGTCAATTTGTCACGGAGATATAAGGTCAAGAAAAATAAAAAGTTGGTAGTAGGTGCCGTAAGCCTTTTCACAACTAATTTAAAAGAAACCTATCTAAATTGTAATGTTTTAATGACCGCTAAAATTAAACGTTTTTTAAGTAATTTTTTATTATTACTTAATTTTGAGAAAAAAAAACCATTTCCGAAAAAGTTACAAAATGCACCAGGCTTATACTAAATGAGGTTCAATAATTCCACCATCCGCTGCTATACACGTTCGTGCGCGATACAGTATATTTTTAAATGAACCACGGACCATAGCTGGAGGTACGAGTCGAAACGCTGTAGATCTGGCGCAAGTCTTTTTCGCTGGTAACGGGCGTCATACAAACTTCCTCCTTCAAGAACCCCCACAGGAAAAATTCCGGCAATGTCAAATCGAGGGACCAAGGAAGCCATCGCATTGGACTGTTCCTACCAATCCCACGCTCAGGGAACTCGGTGTTAAGGAATTGTACCACTACTATTCGCTGGTGAGGAGGCGCACCGTTATGCTGGAACCAAAGGTGTGGGATGGCGATCAAAGGTACATGTTCCAACGCTTCTGCAACTTCTTTATGAAGGAAAACCAAGTAGCTGATTCGGTAGAAAAAAATGGTCCAATAGCTCCAACTCTTAGTAGACCAGACCAGCCGTTGAAGTAAAATTCGACCTGATTGTGGTGAGGACATCCCCAGTGCATATTTTCATCGCACCACGTGTGGTTGTTCTGTCTAACGGGCCGTATCTCGAGAATAAGCACTCATCGGACACGAGGAGCAAACGGAGGGAATTTTTAATGACATCAGCCATGGTACTGAACCAGTTGCCTATCATCATCGTGAAGTGTTTGGTATGAATGAAAGTCAAGGACACTCCAGACATAATACGTTGACAAGTTCAAATCGGAGCATGCCATTCTTTTACTTGCTCGAGGGGAGGCGATGGGATTCTAATGAAAGGGCGCCAGCCTTTTAACGTCGAAATGTCTTCCATATTAACGTTACGATGTCCCTGCCCGTGGAATCTGGGATTCACGTTGCACGGATAATGGTGTGGTGGTTGGGTCGAATGTCAGGTTAGAGCATTTGAAATAACTGCCTTACTAGACGTGCGTTTTGATGACCATCAGCGTAGTATAACTCTACCATCTTGAACCGCTACAACGAGCCATATTTAATTACTAAAGTAATATCGGTGACTCCACCCTTTAAATTAAACCTAAATTTAAATGAAGTGCAAATGCAAAAATTCAGTTGGCATAAGTTACACATTTTTGTAGACTTCTTTTAACATCAAATTCAAACGCCCTGTATAATGTATTTGCTAGTTATGACTGACGACCTGCTATTTCGTTGTTGCTAATGAAGTACTAGCTTGTGATAATGGCTATAAAACCAATTGATTGTATAGTAGTAGCTGGTGGTGATGACTGGTGACGTACTAGGTGGGCGTTTCAATCAAGGGCTATAACGCGTATTGAAGATGTGGGACAGTTGGAGAACAATCTGCGATACCTAAAGCAAACGTCAGTTTTTTAAAAGGCTTAGAAAATGTTCTATAACGCTTAAAGCATCCTTTGACTTCTTTACCTCTCTATTTCAGTTCTCAAATTTCTGACCCCCTAAAACTATTTCCATTCCATTGTTTGAACAATTTTCGACGAGCTTTTATGAAATATAGAGTCCACTATATGAGGCCTACACACGCAAGCGTAAAAACATTTATTGTTGCTATTTTTCGCTTTAATTATTGTCGACCGGATGATCTCTTGGCTACGAA
The DNA here is from genome assembly GCF_980474605.1 of Leiobunum rupestre. Classification (NCBI taxonomy): domain Eukaryota; kingdom Metazoa; phylum Arthropoda; class Arachnida; order Opiliones; family Sclerosomatidae; genus Leiobunum; species Leiobunum rupestre. The sequence goes on from NC_143394.1 coordinate 42,902,986, forward strand.
AGAGAAAAAAACATTGCCCTTGGCTACGAAAAGATGACTCACTTTTTCTTATGGCTGCGAAGATAAGAAAAAAGAAAATGAAAATGAGCGGCTCAACGGACGGATGGGCATGAATGAACAATGGGCTGCAGCCACGAATTATAATTATAGACACAGCGCGCTGTCTCGTGGAGCGCAGGTGCTTTCTGGATCGAGCCGCCATTAACCCCTGTCTCTCTCTCCCTGGTGTGGCGCAGACCTAAACCTCTCTGTTTTCATTATTTCCTCCTTTTGTCTTCTTATTAATAGCCCCACTCGCGTTGTTCGGTCTGGAAACCTTCTGGGTGCACTTTCTCTCCATCCGGACCCCGATGCGATCTCGCTAATTGGCGAGTTTCATTCAATTTTCTATATTGTCTTTGCAGATTTTTTTCCCCACTTTTCAAGGTTAAATTCCCGTTTTTTGTGATCGGATATTACAACCCTGAATGGATCCTCTTGTGTGATGGATATTTAGAGCTTATATGAAAGGAAGTACTTTGTAAAACTGTATAGTCGAAAGGGGCCTATTTCCCTCTCTGGAAATCGTGCTGGTACCTCGGTAATTGACTATTTTTGAAACAATAATGTATATCAAACTACATAGCCCTTGACGAAGATGGTTAAGTTTGTCCTACAAAATAAAAAACAAATTTGCTTTCCTCTCCGTAAACCTGTAATTTGAGAGTAATCGAACAGTTTGTCAATGTAACCACGTTGTCCTTTTTACCCAGTTACTAAATCCGAATTATCAATGACCCTTCATCGAGTAATTGATTTAATTCTTGCTGCAATTACCCCATAACAGGATATCCCATCTATATCATAAGGAACATAACTACTTAAGTAGGCTTTCTTCAAGTAAAAGATAAGTGGCTTAAGTAGGCTTTCTTCTCGTAAGAGACATCAGTTCTAAGTAATTCCTTATTTCTAAATAACTCATTTCTAAGTAGTTTAAACAAAGAAAAGTTTAGAGGGGGTATACTGTAGGTCTAATATATATATTACGTTAATAGTCACTTATCAACATCAACCTGAATTTTCTGGATCACATTAAATCACATTAAATCTCCAATCGGAAAATTAAACGTACAAAGACTATTAAATTTTGGACAATGTATTTGTTATTTTTTCGACTAATTTATGGATGGCTAGAAAAGGTGGTGTTAAGAAAAATACGCAAAAAGAAAGCTACAAATGTTATACTTACTGGTATTAGTATTAGTGTTGTTAAAGGGACTCCAAAGTTCGGTGGCAAAATGTGTGTAAAGTCAGTAAAGTGCGAAATTTACGGTTGACTCTGCCGCCTCTGCCAAGGCCGAGTGAGGGGTTGGGGGGAATGAAAAGCATGCTCAATTTTCTTTGTTTTTTGCCACCGAACTTCGGAGCCCCTTTAATTTTCCGGAAAAATAAAATGCGGAAAATGTTTCGCAAATCGGAAAATTAAAAAAATTTCAACATAAATTACTTTTTAAGGGTTTTTAATGTTTGTAACATTTTATCGATATAAAATGTCTAATATCAGTAAACATATTAAAAAACATTAATATTGTTACATTGTTAATCAGTTTAAACTAGTCTAGATGTTTAGTTTTACTTTTAGATTCGAAAACATGAGTCGAAAATGAAGCTTTATTTAAATTTGCAAATAATCATGGAATGAAAGCTTTTTAATTTTTTTTGGAAAAATACGGAAAATATTCCGGAAAAAGGGGCTCGGTCATTTTCCGGAAAATTTTCCAACTTACAACATTAGGTATTACTTTACTTTTAGTTACTCAAATGCCCGACTATTGAAGGAAGCATTATTTGGAGATCCGTACCGAAGATTATCTTCGAATACGATTTGAAGGTAAACAAAGGAACCTGTTTGGGTGTAGTGTAAGGCCTTGTTTCAATCCGATAATCTACCTACCTTCCAAAAAAAATGAGCCCCTAAAATATTAGCTAATGAAATAAATTTCCAAATTTCCGATTCTATCGCTTTTTATGGCCATTGACGATTACTCAAGAGCGTTGGCGTTTTCAGGTTTTAGTTTATTTCGACGCGTGGGCATCGCGAGCGTCGGTGATATTGGTCCTGGGTATGCCTTCAAATTGCCCCTAGATAAACGCGCTTTAAAATCTGTTCTAAATTACTAATATATTCCTAAATCGCCTCGTTCATTGTCCATTGTTAGTCATTCAACGCTCCGTAATAAAAGAGAAATAATCAACGCGTTTAATTTTTCGTAATCATATTTATAAAAGAGACAATACGATGAAGAAAATGCGACCGTGCCAAGTTCAAATACGTTCATTTTCGCCCCTTTCCAGAACTTACGGAAAAGAAATTTATTTGATAATACCGAAAAAATCTTAATGGTTTTAACCTAGAGTATGATTTCCAAAGACTTCTCGATTCAAAATTCTTTCGTTTAAATGGCTAGCCGCTACTTAAATATATATACGCTTTTTGTCTTCTTTATAATTGGGCATTAGGGTGTTTAGGAACGCGTAGCCGTTTTTTAAAGTCGCGATTCGCGGCTACGATAACTATACCTTTCCTTTTAATATTATTTATGCGGTCGCGGACTCGGATCGAACGAAAAATCGCTATTGTTTCCGCTATACTCTTTAACGCGGGTCACTGGTTTTTATTGAAACTAAAATTTCCTAGATTTAGCCTCGAAGTGTTTTCTTATCAAAGACAAACTCGAATAAGTCTTCAGTATTTTTAACAAAATATTTGTGAACTTTTGCGCTTTTTTCTTCCGTTTTTTTTTAAATGATAATATTTAGAGAGGTTTATTTCTTGAATTGAATGTGTGGTTTTGAATACTGAACAGTAAAATTAAATACTTTGAATATTTCGTGTTTTAAGGGGGTATGAAATAGGATGTTTGATGGTTCCTGTTTTGACGCTAGGAACGCAGTTTATTGACTTGTAGAATGAAAAAATCTGTAGTAGCCACTATTCTTACTGCTTTATGCAAAATTTAGGCTCGTACGACTTTCCCGTGGATTCGTAGGGTGAAAAGTCTGTACCAACTTCTATTCCTACTGCCTTTTGCAAAATAAAGGCATTCATAGTTCCTACTACCTAAATAGAAGGTTATTCGTTTAAAGTCCGACTACATAGTGGTTGGAAGTTGACTGGCCGCATAGCATACATGCATGATGCAGGGAGCCAGCTTCCAGTGAAAAGTCAGAATAAACCTTTAAACTATGTAGTCGACGTTTAAAAAAGGATTGCACTAAACAGCTCACTGCGTAGACTCAGAAAAAACTATGGTAGTATGCCGGAATACAGATTTCGCTGTTATATTAAATTTAAATCATTTTTTGTTAGAATAATATTACTAACAATAATAAAATATGTAGAAAAGTCGGTTTCTTCTTAGGGTTTGTTTCTAAAGGTTTTTAAGGTACTGTACAGAAGGGTGAAATACACGGAAATTATTGTTTAAAAGGTTCCGGGCAGTAGGGTGAAATACACGGAAATTATTGTTTAAAAGGTTCCGGGCAGTAGGGTGAAATACACGGAAATTATTGTTTAAAGAGTTTTTGGGCTGTAGGGTGAAATACACTGAAATTATGGTTTAAAAGGTTCTGGGCAGTAGGGTGAAATACACTTAAATTATTGTTTAAAGGGTTTTGGGCTGTAGGGTGAAATACACTGAAATTATTGTTTAAAAGGTTCTGGGCAGTAGGGTGAAATACACTGAAATTATTGTTTAAAAGGTTCTGGGCAGTAGGGTGAAATACACTGAAATTATTGTTTAAAAGGTTCTAAGCACTGGCAGTAGGGTTAAATACACTGAAATTGTTATTTAAAAGTTTTTGGTCACTGTAAGTAGGGTGAAATACACTGAAAGATTATTTAAAAGGTTCTGGGCAATAGGGTGAAATACACTAAAATAAATTAAAATTATTATCTAAAATATTTTGAGCCCTGGAAGTATGGTTAAATACACTGAAATGTTTAATTAAATGTTTCTGAGCAATAGGGTGAAATACACAGAGATTATTGTTTAAAAGGCTCTGGGCAGTAGAGTGAAACACACTGAAATTATACAAAATTGAATGGAATTCTTTACAGGTGGTCCCTGGGTAATATTTTCACCAATCGATAATAAGGAATAGGGTATTTTTTGCGGGCATAATTCAAATTTGAAGCTTTTGAAAGGGCGAATTTCAATTGCGCGGGTATCGGTTCTGGGAATCTCTTTCTGGATCCGTTGTGGAAAATGATGGTTATGTTTGGGAATCGCTCGTCTGTGTTAAAAAGTTTTTCTTACCTCGGTGCCGTGAGAAAATCATAAAGGATGCAGAGCTATATAGAGAGACCCCTAGCGGGAAGAAATATTTTGGGCGTAAAATTTGATTAAATAAAAAAATTGCCTCGAAAGTTTTCGCTCTCGAAATATTTGTGTAATTTCCGGGCAGCTATCAACCGGTCGTTTACACCTTAAAAAATTCTTTAAGCGTATTAATTATAATTAATATATTTAAATTTTCCGAATTGGTTACGCTTAATTTCCACGAAAGTAATTTAATATTCGCCTATTATGACCCTGTTAATTATCATTTGTTTCCTTTATGGAAAAATAAGTCAGAAAAGCAATTAACTTTTTTTTAAGAATATTATATTACGCATTATATGGTGATATGACGTATGACGTTTCGTGCGACATTCCTGTTTTTCTAGTTATTATTCGTTCTATATTTTGCGAAATAGAAATACGTGTTTCAATGAGTCTATTTTTACAAAATCTATACATAGTTATGAAAGTGATTTTTTGATAAATTTATTGCAGTTTCCAATAGCCGGGGTACCATAAGTAATATAATACCTTCGAAGTAGGATACTTCGTATTCTCCCGACGCTTATTTTTATCATAATATTCTGTTTCGCTACGAACTGAAAACCACCGGAGGGGCAGGTCACTCCCTTGATCAACGACGCACCCCTCGAAAGATCAAATCCGATTTCATTATTTGCATTAAATTAAATTTAATCGTGATTATTTGGATTAAATTAAATTTAATCGTGATTTTGTTGATGAAATCACGTTTAATCATTATTAGAATGTTTAAATATGATTTAATTATGATTAGAATGTTTAAATCTGATTTAATCATGATTAGAATGTTTAAATCTGATTTAATCATGATTATAATGTTTAAATCTGATTTAATCATGATTTGATTGTTTAAATATGATTTAATCATGATTAAATTATTAAATCTGATTAAAATGATTAAAATGATTAAATCTGATTAAAATGATTATCTTATTAAAATGATTAAATCTGATTAAAATGATTAAATCTGATTAAAATTATTAAATCTGATTAAAATGATTAAATCTGATTAAAATGATTAAATCTTATTAAAACGATTAAAATGATTAAATCTTATTAAAATGATTAAATCTTATTAAAATGATTAAATCTTATTAAAATGATTAAATCTTATTAAAATGATTAAATCTTATTAAAATGATTAAATCTTATTAAAATGATTAAATCTTATTAAAATGATTAAATCTTATTAAAATGATTAAATCTTATTAAAATGATTAAATCTTATTAAAATGATTAAATCTTATTAAAATGATTAAATCTTATTAAAACGATTAAAATTAATCAATCCTGATTAAAAAGATTAGATCATGAGTAGAATGATTAAACCTCGTTTAAATCTTGATTAGATTTTTTAATCACGATTACCCTGATTTAATCATTTTATTATGATTAAGACGCATCCAAAATGGAAGTGACCTGCCCCTCGGAACCACCCGTGAACTGTTACTAGTCTATGGAAGTATCAGGTAACTGTGTCCGAGATTCTGGTCAGCCAAGTCTTATTGAAAATTTAAAACACTTTTAACAGTAAAAATAACCTTAACTTTGGCAAAATAATGATTATTAAGTTACTGCCACACTTATGGTTTTTAAGTAACATAAGGTACTACGTAGCGACCAATGGTTTCTGAAATCTTTCCAACCGAAAAAGGTTTCCTTACAGACAATTAGCACATATGTAATTTATATTAGCATATAATTAAAATCAATAAAAATGCAGCCCTAAATTTTATGTCGTATCCCTCCCCCTCTTAGATATACTTAATGTCCCCCCCTTGCACTCCAAATAGTTCTCTTTCCCCCCTCGCAAATGGTAATAATAATCCCCAAATTTATAGTAATTTTTCCTTCGATTTTTTTCTACCGCCCGCCGTAATATATTTCTAAATGGTTTTATTTAAATTGACTAAACAGGTAAAGTAGAATGAACGTATCTATATCTATTGCTTTTCTCAAGGACTTCAACTTCGAAGGTTTTTCACTTCCATAATCTGGTATATTAACCTATTTCAAGGGCAACTTATAAATATTACTTTGAAAAGCGAGACTTAATGTTTTAATAGTTGAACAAAAAATATTAACCGCCGTGATATTCGTGACAGGACTATATTGTTATGAATTACACGCCATAAAAATAAACAGATTTCATCTTGGTGTCATGGACTCATGGAGCTGCATGCTTTGGCTACGTTTCCACAGATGGTTTGCTGCTACAATTATTTTTAAAACATCTACGAACCTTTGTAGTTGCAGCGCTCCCAGTGATCCTATAACTCCTATATATTTTCATACATTTTGAAATGGTCCTATGAAATCCTATAATTGTGTGTGTTTTTTTTTACATTTCCTATATTTTTATCATACTCTGTTAAAACCGAACTGATTAAATTTTAAAAGATTCAATTTGTCATTTTTCAATGAAATTGAAATCATAAAGGAGCAAATTCGAAAATATTTTGATATTTTTTTTCTTATTATTATTTTTACAAATTGTAGAAGTTAACGGTAATAGTTAATGAAGGACTTGACACCACCCTCCTACGCATTGTAACCCGGCCTCCTGGTGCCTTCGGTATTAGCCCAGCTGATTTTCATTATTATTATTACAACTTTTAAATACATGCTATAAAACTTGATAATTTTAACTATATAAACTCCTTTAAATTGATAATTTAGTCCTATAATTGTGAAATTTTTGTCCTTTGATTCCTATATAATTTTGAAATTCTTATCCTTTAATTCCTATATAATTTTGAAATTTTTCTCCTTTAATTCCAATATAATTTAGAAATTTTTGTCCTTTTATTTCAATATAATTTTGAAATTTTTGTCCATTAATTCTAATATAAATTTTAAATTTTTGTCCTTAAATTCCTACATAATTTTGAAACTTTTGACCTTTAATTCATAATTTTGAAATTTTTGTCCTTTAATTCCTGTATAATTTTGAAATTTTTATCCTTTAATTCCTATATAATTTTGAAATTTTTATACTCAAATTCCTACATAATTTGTGAAATTTTTATCCTCTAATTCCTATATACAGTAATTTTGAAATTTTTATTCTATAATTCCTATATACAGTAATTTTGAAATTTTTATTCTATAATTCCTATATAGTTTTTAAAAGTGTTTATCCCTAAAACAGCTACCCCGGGTTAGTTTGAAAGTAGGCCCACATTTGAGTTAAAAATATTTGACTACACCACTTAAAATCCTGGCATCGCCATTGATTGCCATCTGCTAACTAAGTCTTTCGATTAACATCCCATAGATGGCGTTATCGTAAGTTTTGGTCGTTTACGGCAACGGGTTGGATAGACTTATTTGTAAAACAAATTTATAACGTCACCTAAATATTTAATAGCTGCATAAGTTCGGCAACTGTTATCGTCAATAGAATTTGTTAATATACTTTTTATGATAGCGGGCAAATGTAAATGAAATCAAATTTCAATAATGTATGCAATAATATCTGTTAAAAACAATCAAACGGTCGTTATTTGAAGCATGACTGTCGACAATTGTACGTAGCAGATGTTTAAAAACATCCTGCGTTGATGTATTTTCGCATTTTTTTCTATTTCCGCTCCCACTCGTAGACAGAAAAGAATCCGTAATATTTTTAGTTTTTAAAAGCCAAACCTGCTTGTGCCAAAAGTCTAAAAGCGTGGATGCTTAAATTGGTGAAGGTGCGGCCGAAACATCGACTGTATACCTTCTAGTTGTTAAAATAACCGTAAATAACGGGAAACTAAATTTACGCTAGTCCTGGACTAATGTGGGTGCGCATTAATAAAAATAAAATTTGGGCTTCCGTAAAGAATTTATTTTCATTTCCAGAACTCGTCTCTTACAAAGTCCGTTGTTAACCCATTTCGTGGCTTCTAATTTTGTAAGAATAAAATTCGGTAAGAAATAATTTACGCAACGACGTCCTACGTTTTTTTATTCTGGCGAGACAGATTTATCATAATGATTTCGTTTATTTCGTATTAAACTAGTTTGATAATAATATACTAAACATAACGGCCCGATTTTTTTATTAGGTTCATCGTTTTTATCCCCCTGCCTTCGAACGTATAGTCAAGTGACATTTTCTCTTCGGTATTTCCTTATAGTTAAATATAGTCGGCAAAACACTAATATGGCAAGGTACACAGGTGTTCCATATTTTTTGCCATAACAATGATAATGCTTATAATAAATGCAGAGAGAAGGAAAAGAGGAACAGGTTGCGGACGAAAAAAATCGCATGGGGATCGCAGGGGAGCTTCAACACTAATGCATACGTAAGTAGGAATCACCTCCACATTGGAATAAGGAGTTTAAACTACGTTGAATCAAACGGGTAGAGTTTACGGGTAGATATTGCGAATACATAAATACACGAATGCATTGATATTTATTCGATGTATACAATTGCAATTAATTAAGCAATATTTAAATTGGTTTGAAATTGAGCAGATTTTGGTATATTGCCATTAAACCCGTAAATTTAAAAGTTTTATTATGATAGTGTAGGAGCATAAGTAGCATAATATCCCTGAGCATGACGTTGGGAAAAATATTTCCTACATCCTTTCTTCACAATGACGCTAAAAATTTCCAAAAAGCGCCACGTGGTAGCAGCGCCATGAACTAATCTAACTCAACTTCCGGTAATGTGATTTTCCGGGAATTTGGTGCTCCGATTTTAGGCTTATTGCGTATTTAGCCGCAACAGACGAACTTTTTTGGAGTATTATATGATTGGCTAAATTTGAACTCTGACCCCTTTCGGAGGACCAATAGAAAAATTCAAATCTCAAAGAGTGTTAATCTTCCGGGTTACACAGTTGCTAGTCGTTTTACTAACTTATCTTTAGTGAGAGAAATGCATGAGCAAGGCTACAAGTGTCATACTTAGGGGTATTATGTTACTTATGGTAGGAGTGTAACCGTAGCTTTGTGCAGAATCTACAGGTACACGGGTTAAACCTCTATAAAATTCCCACTAAGCAATTAAATTGGTTATGATGACAGTGTTGGAAACATGTCGGAGTGTAGAAGTAGCTTTATTATGAATAGTCTACAGATACACATCGGTTTTAGCTTTGGCTTAACCACTCTAGATTTTTCCATATTAGGTTTGCAATATTAAGTAAATATTAAGCCACAAAATAATAGTAATAAAATTATTTTGCTCACTGAAATACACCGGCTCTTGACGTTATCCGTACGCGTTTTATCTAGGGCTTAATATCACCAACTATATTTTATTTATAAATCGATTAATTCAAACAATTTTACAACAACATTTTCAAAACAAAGTATTAATATTTTTTTTCCTTTAGACGTACACGTTAAGCGTTTTTTTTTTCCTACCGCAGAGTTTTTTTTCCAATTTTCTGACTGGAGACTAGCATTTAGGGATTCCGCGAAGTTTGAGAAGTGGCCAGGGGCGAATCCAACCCTCCCCTCGATCCTCGCAGAATTTCAAAGATGCTGGAAAACTTTTATTTCGGGGAAGAGAGACCTCGCCTCATCGCCAAAATCTGCCCAGCTCTCTTTCACGCCCCCCCCCCTGACTGGCGCCCCCCCCTTCCAGTCGCTGTCGAAACAGCCCAAAAACTCGGTCCGCACGCGCGCATGGAAGGCCGTCCGCAGACCAGTTTCAACGCGGCTCGAGGTAGTTCGCGCTATTAGTTTCGCGTGCCAACTACCAGCCGTCTGCTACAGCGAGCTGGTATCTTTGGCTGGTTGTAGGTAGTGACTAAAGTGCTTCAGTGCTGGAAATTGCCCCAGGAATTTGCGCGCACAAAAGAGGGTGAGCCCCATTTGTTCTCCATTGGTTTCGGGGTTGTGGTGCGAGTGCCGCGGAAAATGACAAAATGTTTATGCATATTTTTATGAAGTTAAATATATCGAAGTTAGGAAGGTATTTTTTTTTAGCCCCATGCCGTTGCGCCTTTAATCGCTTATGGGTCTTGCAAAGTTGAGTTGTTGGTTTCGGGGTTTCACTGGCCTGTTTTGCCGCAAGTGCCGCGGAAAATGACCAACCGCTTATGCATATTTTAATTAAGTTAAATATATTGAAGTTAGGAGGTATTTTTTGCCCCATGCCATTGCGCTTATAATCGCTTATGGGTCTTGCAAAGTTGAGTTGTTGGCGAACAAATTGATACTATTAAACCCGGCTTAAATGCGGTTAAAAAATACAATTTTAGTTTGTGGTGGGGTCATGAGGTTAATTGGTACTTTACTCAGATACATATATGTGGATATTAATAATAGGGAAATTCGGTATACTAGTGATGCCCCAGTGGCGTAGCCAGGATTTTGTTTCGGGAGGGGGGGGGGGGAACGCCATTGAAAAAAAAAATATATATATAAATATTGGTACGTACGACCATACGTTTCGGGGGGGGGGGGCATGTGCCCCCTGTGCCCCCCTGGCTACGCCACTGATGCCCCCTAGCGTCTGATAATTTTATTATATTTACTTGTCGATAATGATCTAAATTCCCCTTCAAATCCTAAATTTTGATCAAATTTCGCAAGTATGAATAATTTTGTATTTCTCAAATGGTAGAATTATTGTATAGAAGGTCACCCTGCCACAAAGTCTAAACTTTATGCAGATTTGACTTAAACTACGGGCCGAATTTCGTAACTTCCCGAATATAAAACGTTACGCTACATTTGAATAAACAGGCGTTGGGATTTACGGATGTTGACGTCACTGTGCGGGGGAAACTCAGTGCGTCATGGACAACCGGTGAATTTCAAGTGCTAGCGCTATGTTGGGTAATTTCTCACTTTCCTTAAACCATTTTAATATTAAATATATTAATAAAAAATATACGCGAACCAAAGTCAACAATTTTATTTCAATTTTACGCTTTGTTTTTCAAAATGTCTTCCGTATCAACACCCAAAAAAAAATACAATAAAGATCGTGCATTTTTTCTCTACTAAACTATCACGCTACGCCCAGATACCTTTAAAAAAAACACAACTTAGGTCTGTTATTACCTTAAAGAAAAAGAAAGAGGTTGAATTATAATACCAGCTAAGGTATATTTTTCAGTACTTATTTGGATGCACGGTTCCTACCTGAATCTAAAAATGTTAACATTACCTCAAAGGGGAGGGGGTAATAAGTCTTAGCTCGAACTAATTTTTGTCGTAAGCGTTTTTCCCTCGAATTTAGGAGTGATTTTTAAAAGCGAAAAAGAGTTCTGGCAGGTAGCAACACACCTTGTAAGGGCCCCAGGGGGAAAACGAGAACATTTTATCCAACATTTTTTTTATGATATGAAAATGCTCGCTAGGGTGGAACGGATCATTTTGACTCGAATATTTTTCGTCGTTCCGCGAATGGGAGGGGAATTTCATAATTGGCGAAAAACGAAGTCAAAAGAGAACCACTAGAATCGAAGAAACTTATTGTGTGGGCGCAATTACGATAAAACTGGTCTGGTTGCAGTCGTAATTATGTCATTGTGCTTAAGATACAATTCGAATGCATTTTCATTTTTCGATTAATTTGATACTGACTGTTGTTTGACGACTTTTGGCGTAGAAAATATTCTTTTATATCGGTCTGTTTATAAATCTTCTTTTATTTGTGTCGTTAATGTTTCCTTCTATTGTTTTCTTTAGCATCGGTTTTTTTTTCGTTCTTTATAAAAGATGGACTAAAATGAATCTATTATATTATTATTCGCTCCAGATGTCGGTCCCAGCTCAAAGGAAGGGTCTGTTTTGGGGGGGTAATAGGGGATAGCACTAACCTTCCACGTCACGATAAAGCTAGTTTTATGTTATAGTGTGTTTTTGTAGCGACATGCTTTGTTGGTGAAGTAGGATTCGAAGACAAAACACCCCCTTTTATATTTATTTACAAATTAGATTTTGAGATTTTTATTTGACGTGTGAGGCGTCATTTAGAAATGTTACCTCATTTTTTAAAGATGCTTTATTTCGTATTGTTTCCTTATTAAGAATGTAAGGATTTTTAGCGTAGAAATTTGGAGGTTAAGTGAATGCGTAGACGTTGAACGGCAGAACGGGTGGATAGATTAAATATTAAATCACGAATGCATAATATGGAAATTATAACGACCCAATTACAAGAACCTTTTTTGCGCTAGACAAAATTTCCTTTTAACTGTTTGTACGTTAATAAGATCAATCTATATAAATTTGTATTATATAAATTCAAAAAACGTCGAAGAAAATCAGATGCTACGCGCCAAAAAAATATTTTATTGTCAATGTTACCCTATACGCTTGTCCTAAACCGCGAAAAAAGGACTTGAATGGTTCGGTAATCTTTCTGTAAACGTTTTCAGCATTTTTGTTGTAATTGGGAACAATAACGCCGTTCCAAACGAATGCCCATTAAAGGCAATTTGCAGTGAAAGTAAATTTCGATAACTTTTCTGTGATGGCTCCCCTGAAGTCAAGTGGGCGTTGTAACGCTATTTTTCACTCGTTTTCGCTTTTGGGGGAAAATTTCCGCTCGATTGACTTAAAAGCGTAATTTTGTCGAGCGCGCTTGAAACTTACACACATTTTTTTTACCTTATTTTCATCCAAGGCGAGGAGTAAGACCTCCTAAAATAATATAAAAGAAATTATTTTGTCGTCTGGTTAGCCTTGAAAAATTTAATTGATATCAATAATTGAAGCGCGTAGGATTTTGCTTCGCTGGGTTTTAAAACGTGGAAATTTTAGCTTATCTTGTTCCAAAAATTTCGAGTCTATACAGAAATATTTAATTGGATGTCATATTCTGTTTGTAAATCATTTTATTGTTTATAATTCGGAACTTCTGTATAGTTTCTGACAATATTTTTTTCTGAGGTGAAGGTAGTTTATCATTTTGACACCTCGGTCGTTTGCCCGGTTTCCCGTTTTAAAATTAATTGGTTTTGACTTATTTTGTTGTTAAGCGTTTATTAATTTCAGAGTCGAAAGGAAGCGCCCGACTTTCTATAGTACTCTCAATGTCCTAAATCACTCATTAATTTAAATTAATTATCAATTATTCGCTTACCTTGAAAGAGTATGACGAAGCAAAATCGAACGCTATTTTTATTCACTCAACCATGTTTTAAATCATCTTTGAACGAATGGAAAGGAACCGAGTGTGTTTAGGCTAAGTACAAATTATCAAACCAAATATTTAGTGCTCGGGAAGAAGCTAACTTTCAGGGTTTGGAAGGTTATAAAGTTCAGTCATAAATTTTAAGAGGTTTTAATTTAATCTAGAACACAACGTTTAGATCTATCCAATTTTATTGATGAACGTGATAAGATATATCCAACAGCTGATGCGAAAATATACTACACTTTGATCTTAGCCAAACTAGTATGAAGCTTATTTTTATATTTAAAAGTAAATGTTATATAATTAAAAAAAAATTATAGTTTTCAAAAACTGTGTTACAGAATTAATCCAAAAAACCTATACAGCAACGAAAAGTATATCAATTGTTTAAATTTCAAAGGTTTGAAATTTGGCGTTAGATATCGCGTCAGGACTGACAATAAAATATATCTCCAAGGTTTAAAGATGATGGTTGGCACTTGTCACTTCCGGTTAATAAAAGTTTCAATAGTCGAGGCTTAAGTCGTAACATTATTGGATATTAATAGGCCCAAAGCACGCGCGTATATCGGCCTAGTTGCTACTCCCCTTCTATACGCTCAATGTGGATAGCAAAAATAATATATTTGAATAAATGCGAGTAAAATAATTGACGAAAGAATTTATCACCACTCCCAAAACGACAACATTTTGTTATTTTTTCCTTTAACAAAACAAGTCTTCGAGTCAAAATCGGAAATCTAGATTACAAACCCGTTCTCCAAATGTAAAATCGTTAATTCATCGTGGCTTGAAAATGTGATCGAGCCATCAAAATTTCCCTCTACGAGTGTGTTTCTCTCAATTCATCTCATTGTCTTTGAATATCTCAAGGGAGCTCCGTCTCTGTTAAAAATTAGGTGGCCACAAACGAGTTTCGTCATAATATTGGAACGGCCAAGCAGTTCGCGAAACATTTTTCTACAAAAGAAAAGAAAAAAATGTGAAAAAAATAGGCAATGACTCCAATTGACCCATGGCCTCATTTTTGTATTGCGGAAATTTCCCCGTCGACTAGGTCTACGTATAAATATTCCTTCACGAAATTCTCGTTTCGTATAGGTGAGAGTGATGGTTCCAATTCTGCATTTTAAAAGGAAGAGAGTACAGCGCCGTTTTTCCCCAGTAATGGTTGCCTGAATAGTTGTTCGGTTTCGTCAGCCACGATAATACCCTCGACGGCCGCACTGAGGTTACGTTTGTTCGTGGTTGTCGAAACGACCGAGTCTATTATACCCGGGTGAGTCGTCATCGGGATGGCTGGATAGACGCTAATCACTAAACCCTTTCCAACAATGTCCTCCGATTTTGTTCGTTGGATTTCTTATCTGTATATAATGCGAGAAAGCCGCGTGTGGTGGTTCGCTCCGTCCTTGCCAGGAAGGTCAGCCGATTTTAGCGTGTAGAAGGGGAGGGGGGTTTTCCTTTCCAACGGGTTCCGAGAAATTCGGTTAAAAAGGTTGAGAAAATGGAGGGGGGCTGGAATTTCCTAAATATTTGTTCTTCATACCTTCTTCTCTACCTGGATTTATATATATAGGAATTTACAGGTTCTGATCTCTCTATCGACATTTCTATTAGGCAGTTAATAACGAAGGTGGGATTTAAGGTAAAGTCTGCATAGATTGTATCTCTCGCCTTGAGGCAACGGTATTAATCTACCAAAATGGAAGGATTTAGCCCCAATAAATAGTCGACAATTAATCTTATTAATAATCGCTTTCGGCTACCTTA
Organism: Leiobunum rupestre; assembly: GCF_980474605.1. Classification (NCBI taxonomy): domain Eukaryota; kingdom Metazoa; phylum Arthropoda; class Arachnida; order Opiliones; family Sclerosomatidae; genus Leiobunum; species Leiobunum rupestre. Next base: position 42,918,226 of record NC_143394.1, read on the forward strand.
AATCCTAGATTGGTTTGGGAATTCCTGAAAGGGTTTACATTTTTAAGCCGAATGTTTGGTCATCAATGGTCGTAGAACCTTAAGTCTTAGATTTAACGTTGGTCGTAGAACCTTAAGTCTTAGGTTTAACGTTGGTCGTAGAACCTTAAAGCTGGTTTCTCACTCGACCGAAAATATGACGGAAAGACGATAATAAACGCCGAGCTGAAAATTGATTCAAATTACATTTACCGCTAACGTTCAACTTTCCGCTGCTAATTTTCCGTCGAGTGTGAAACCAGCTTTAGTCTTAGGTTTAACGTTGGTCGTAGAACCTTAAGTCTTAGGCTTAACGTTGGTCGTAGAACCTTAAGTCTTAGGTTTAACGTTGGTCGTAGAACCTTAAGTCTTAGGTTTAACGTTGGTCGTAGAACCTTAAGTCTTAGGCTTAACGTTGGTCGTAGAACCTTAAGTCTTAGGTTTAACGTTGGTCGTAGAACCTTAAGTCTTAGGCTTAACGTTGGTCGTAGAACCTTAAGTCTTAGGCTTAACGTTGGTCGTAGAACCTTAAGTCTTAGGCTTAACGTTGGTCGTAGAACCTTAAGTCTTAGGCTTAACGTTGGTCGTAGAACCTTAAGTCTTAGGCTTAACGTTGGTCGTAGAACCTTAAGTCTTAGGCTTAACGTTGGTCGTAGAACCTTAAGTCTTAGGCTTAACGTTGGTCGTAGAACCTTAAGTCTTAGGTTTAACGTTGGTCGTAGAACCTTAAGTCTTAGGTTTAATTAAATGGTCTTTCTCGGCCCCCAATTCCTCTGAGAAAACCGCTTCGAGAGCTCTAGATTGCAAAATTTAAAATCGCCCAGAAGGTGTTTTGGCAAAGTAAATTTTCCAGTTCTAGCAAAGATACTATATTTCCAAGATTGTGAAAAATAAAAAATAAACTTTCACTTTTTGCCAATCTTTGTCGAAGGCACAGTTAGCGTGGACGAGGTCACTGTGTCAAAATACTTTGCTCGCCGCGTGCGGGTAAATAACAGCCGAGGGCCAATTATAAAAAAAACTATACTGTAATTAGCTTTCGCGCTCATTAAATTTAATTGATAGTAAGAGAAAGAAAAACCGTCACCTCGCTAAAAATACGCCACGTATGCAAAATGAAGTGTACTCGAAGAAATTAATGCTAATCTTATGTGAAAAACGGGATGACGGTAATATTACGCTGATTATCCAGTTTTATTCGTCCAACTCGGGTTTCAAATAAGAACGCTTGTTCCCGATGAATTTTACCGAGTTATTTCGGCGTCGAACTCTTTTCGTGTAGTTCCGGTTTCCCTTCGACATATTCCGGGGGGCTTTTGGTTCGGTGAATTCCGGCGCAGGCTGTACCCATCGCCTCAACCCTTACACGGCCGACTGTCTGGCTGCGCCGAATTGACTTGGTTTTATTTTTTACTACCCGAAAAACCCCGATTTCTAAGCGGATTTCTTTGAGGCTATTGTAGGCAGACATCAGTCGCTGGCGATGGAAAACGAACCACTAATCCTTAAGTTCGATTTACATTTTTTAGAGTGATTGTTTTATATTCTCTTCCGGTTATTATTTTAATCTATTTTTTATGGTGATTACCTTTACTTTACGGCGGCCATTTTCAATAGTGATTTATTCGAGATTTTTCTCGTACATTATTTTGTAATTATTTGGCTCTGCTTAATGCGTGTTTTATCGTGTTTGGATGTAACGACTCTGTTGACGTTTTCTAAAGGTAATTTATTTTGGGTTTTATTTGAAATTGTCTTAGTTCATTTTTCGCCGTCAGTACAGTACTTAGGTCTGTAGTATTGGGGTTATTTTGATAACTAGCGCTATACGTGTATTATTTTCTAAGTATGGCTTAACTCGGTCACGGTCATATTCGATGTAGTATTATTTTTAACGTTTGATTTATTAAAATAAAGTAATTTAAATTTTGAAATCTCGTGAATTGAAATTTTGAAAACTCGTAAATTTATGTTTTGAAAATTAACTCATTCATTTAAATTTTGAAAAATTGTTAATTTATATTTTGAAAACTCGTTTGTTTATATTTTGAAAACTCATTTGTTTATATTTTGAAAACTCATTTGTTTATATTTTGAAAACTCATTTGTTTATATTTTGAAAACTAGTTTGTTTATATTTTGAAAACTAGTTTGTTTATATTTGAAAAACTCGTTAGTTTATATTTTGAAAATTCGTTAGTTTATATTTTGAAAACTCGTTAGTTTATATTTTGAAAACTTCTTAATTTAAATTTTTTAAATATATTAATATAAATTTGGAAAACACTTTAATTTCAACTTTGAAAACTCGTTAAAAAATTTAGAAAACATATTAATTTAATATTAATTTAACATTAATTTATATATTGGAAAACATTAAGTTAAATTCTGAGAATTATTCATTGAAAGTTTTAAATAGTTAATTTAAATTTGTAAAGCGTTAATTTAAATTTGTAAAGTGTTAATTTAAATTTGTAAAGCGTTAATTTAAATTTGTAAAGTGTTAATTTATATTTGTAAAGCTTTAGTTTAAATTTGTAAAGCGTAATTTAAATTTTTAAATTGTTAATTTTAATTTGTAAAGCGTTAATTTTCATTTTTAAAGCGTTAATTTACGTTTGTAAAGCCCTAATTTCAATTTCTAAAACATATTTCATGAAACACAATTTAACTGTGCTTTTTCAATTTGCGAAACATGTTAATATAAATTTTGAAAACAAGTTGATTTAAATTTTGAAGACACCTTAATTGAAATTTAGAAAACACTTTAATTGAAATTTTTAAAACTCTTTAATTTAAATTTTGAAAATAAGTTAATTTAAATTTTGAAAACATGTTAATTTAAATTTTGAAAACACTAAGTTTTATGAAACTGCTTAATTTTTTAAAAACATATTGACTTAGTCAGCTCGAATGAATGTAATGATGCGGTAGCGGTACGATAATTTTCGTGGTGTCTAAAACGTGTGTCATCAGTAATTGTAGTCCATGTACACGCGTGTTGTCCTACATAACGAGTAAACAAGGTTATTACCTCCGTCGTGTCAACCCTGGGGTGAACATTATCGTCAGTCCTAGCAACTGGTAAACATTGGTTATAAAAATACGTTAAACGCCATTGAAAATATTTATAAGAACGATCCCATGCACTCACGCGACTTTTCGTTTATACACTTGTCAATTTGTGATTGAGAAGTCGAGCGATACGACAATTACAACCCACGTTCTTTCGCGTAAGATAGGTCCTAGTTCCAAAAAAAAAGGGAACGACTGAACCCCGCCTCAAAAAACACCTCAGCCTACATACGTACTCCTAATACCGGCATTTATTTTAACTGGTTTCATAAAAAATAAACGCTCTGAAAATAAGGCATCGATAAAAAAGAGAGAAAACGTTTCTGTTTAGTATTTGAATGAGGTTAGCGACATCGCGAATGTCTTTGACATTCCCCGGCGTTCTCATATTCGAGTCTCTTAAATATTAAGATAAGCTTTTACATATTGAAATGATGCCTCCCTTATTCGTAGATAAAGCGAAACCAGCGATTTTTGACATCTATAACGTTCTACGCCATATCTCTCAAGCGTGTTGCTCTTTTTCGTTAATAAACATTCCGCGGAAAATAGCTCCGAGGACGTTAAACCAACGCGAAATTCGCCATATTTACATCGTTGCATGATAAAGCACCAGGTGAAAAAGAGAAAAATGCTGCGAGGCTTACGCCCTTTTAGGGTTAGACAGAATCTCTAGATGGCTATTTTAGCTCCTATATAGTATCTTTAGATGGGTGTTAAAGCCCCAAACAACCTCTTTGCCCCAAGACAGTAGTTGTAGAAGGGTGCCTTACACCCGAGACAGTAGTTGTAGAAGGGTGCCCTACACCCGAGACAGTAGTTGTAGAAGGGTGCCCTACACCCGAGACAGAAGTTGTAGAAGGGTGCCCTACACCCGAGACAGAAGTTGTAGAAGAGTACATTAGCCCAGAGACAGAAGCTGTAGAAGGGTGCCCTACACCTGAGAAGGAAGCTGTAGAAGGGTGCCCTACACCCGAGACAGAAGTTGTAGAAGGGTGCCCTAAACCCGAGACAGAAGTTGTAGAAGAGTACATTAGCCCAGAGACAGAAGCTGTAGAAGGGTGCCCTACACCTGAGAAGGAAGCTGTAGAAGGGTGCCCTACACCCGAGACAGAAGTTGTAGAAGGGTGCCCTAAACCCGAGACAGAAGTTGTAGAAGAGTACATTAGCCCAGAGACAGAAGCTGTAGAAGGGTGCCCTACACCTGAGAAGGAAGCTGTAGAAGGGTGCCCTACACCCGAGACAGAAGTTGTAGAAGGGTGCCCTAAACCCGAGACAGAAGTTGTAGAAGAGTACATTAGCCCAGAGACAGAAGCTGTAGAAGGGTGCCCTAGCCCCGAGACAGAAGCTGTAGAAGGGTGCCCTAGCCCCGAGACAGAAGCTGTAGAAGGGTGCCCTAGCCCCGAGACAGAAGTTGTAGAAGGGTGCCCTAGCCCCGAGACGGAAGCTGTAGAAGGGTGCCCTAGCCCCGAGACGGAAGCTGTAGAAGGGTGCCCTAGCCCCGAGACGGAAGCTGTAGAAGGGTGCCCTACACCCGAGACAGAAGTTGTAGAAGGGTGCCCTATCCCCGAGACAGAAGTTGTAGAAGGGTGCCCTAGCCCCGAGACACAAGTTGTAGAAGGGTGCCCTAGCCTTGAGACAGAAGCTGTAGAAGGGTGCCCTAGCCCCGAGACAGAAGCTGTAGAAGGGTGCCCTACACCCGAGACAGAAGCTGTAGAAGGGTGCCCTAGCCCCGAGACGGAAGCTGTAGAAGGGTGCCCTACACCCGAGACAGAAGCTGTAGAAGGGTGCCCTAGCCCCGAGACGGAAGCTGTAGAAGGGTGCCCTCACCCCGAGACAGAAGCTGTAGAAGGGTGTCCTAGCCCCGAGACAGAACATCTAGACGGAATCTCTTAGTAGAAAGATCTTTAAAAACACTTTTTAATCTTATCTTAGACAGAAACAAAAATGGCTTGAGATATAAATGTCCTTCTTCTTGATGGGACATAATAAAAAAACCAAAATCTCTTGATGGATATTTTAGACCTAAGACATAAACCCTTGAGGTACGTTAAACATAATTTATTGGGTTTGTTTAGACAGTTCCAATACGCTCTCAACAATCTACGACAACGTTTTAGGTCTTAAGCCTCGCTCTAACGCTATCCCCCGTTTGATACGATAAAACTTGACGCTTAGCGATGCCCATTTCAACACCCTTGACGCGTCTCTCTCGGGGAACGTGTCTAGAATGCGTCGCCATCGAGACCCGCGCACTGTACCCCACCGCGTCCTTTATTCGTTACAGTCCCATTATCAGCGAGCGCGTCTATATAGAGCCGTCCTCAATCTAGTTAGGCCCCGTAATTGTAATCTATCGGGTCTGCGAGGCGTATAATGAAGCTCGTTAAGCCTCGCCAATATGAGTTTGATAACGGAGGGGCGTTCCAAATCAGATTCCACATTTTCCCGACGGATAAATATAAATAATGAGTTTTACGCGTGCGCGCTCGTGTTGTTATACATCCAAGTATTTATACAATATTTACGTATATCGTATCGTCTCTCTTAATCCGCTCGCATTTTTGGGACGGGGCTATATGACGAAGTCCCCTCTCCTCCCACACCCTTCGCTTATGTTTCCTCAACATTAATCCCCTCGTTTAGTCGGTTGGTCACGTTTCGCGGCCATTATCCCCGAAGAGCGGCGAGGATATTTGCCTTTGGACACGCGTGAGACGCGGTTCACGCCGATTCTTACAACACGAAATTTTCGGCTCATTCTTCGCTTAATAAATAATGAAGAAAGGGGAAAGTTTTCGCTGGTGCCGGTCCTTTTATCCCCCATTCCCTGGCGCTGTCAAGAATATAGCACCAGTCTTGGATCTGGCTTTTGACGCTACGGTTAATCTAGCTTGAAAACTTATTCGTCTCGATTCCCCGCTAACTTTTTTGTCGCCCACTAAATCGGGCACTTCCGCGTGTACACAAATGGATTTGCCATTTCGCGACGGAAGTAACTTTTAATTTCCGTATTATCTTTCCCCCTTCTTTCTCCCCCCCTCCCCTAGCATCGTGATTTCGATAATCCGTGACTGGTTTGCCAGATTATCTATAGTCACTTTTTCTTCCTTGCCGTGCCTTCGGTCGTGGTGTCTTTCACGGGAAGATAGAAGACTTTGGCCAACTTTCTTCTACGGAAGACGTTAGACTAGATGGTGTTTGGGGTGAAGTTACCTACTAAGCTATTTATATTCTACTTTTTAGCACAAATTGGAATCATAAGTTTATAATTTAACTCTTACAATAGAAGTATTTATTTACTTCATTGAAACAAATCGTGTACCTTCCAGCTAGGAGTAACAAACACAAGGATAAAGCAACTAGCCTTTAAACACGCTAACGCAGTGTTGTGTACAAATTTCATTGGACGAGCCTTTACGCTGAACGTTTTACGGGCGGAGGGAAAGACAATTTCCGAATTTTCCCCTTCCGACGGCAGCAAGCTCTAAAGCGTTTAACCAATGAAAACTGTACACAAGAAAATGCACGACTTTTGACGGGTGGCGTTCTCCTTGTGTGGGGTGCTGTGTTTGTTGCTCCTAGCTTCTAGGCTCAAGGCAGTTTTCAATGGGTGCGTATGTGTATACCGCACTACGATTCAAAATTTATCGACTGTATTATTTTTACTAAGGATGTAAAAGGTAAAAATTACACTCTACGGTGATACTTACGTATTTATAAATCATATTATGTCGATAAAATAATTTTAGAGAGTAATTAGTAACTAATGTATTTCACCCCGTACTATTTTTCTTCCGTTTTTTTTCTTGATAAATCAAAAGGAGTTTGTAGTAATAAGGCTGGTTTTCACTAGGGCAATAATGTCAAGACGGCGATCGGCATGAAACTCAACTTTGAGACGTACAATCGTTTGTACAACGCACCCTAGTAGAAAACAAGCTTAAGGTGATGTTATATACTTCTGCTAATATGGTATTTAAAAATAAAAATAGGTTATGGTTCAGGGCTTGAGGTCACCTATAAAGTAAAGTCTTCCTTTGTAGAGTTCCATCCATCCTTTTCTTCATCACCCACTCAGCCTTTGAAGTTTTGAACCATGACCTCGTAAAATTTATCCTAACCCTTCTTATAATTTTCATTATTACGCCATTACAAATAGAATTGTGTGTAACAAAAAAAAACTTATTTATTACGCAAATAAATGAACGTTCTCTAGTGCTAATAGAATTGCGTGCTTGAACAAAAATCAAAGATATATAAAAACAGCATTGTTCGACACGCTAAATTCCCTCTCCCCGGAAATTTGGAACTCGCGCAAAAGGCGGAAAATTTCTCGGCTTTTTCCGATTTAGTAGTAATAATACGTTTTTCCTTTCCCGTTACTCCCGCGTCGAACCAGTTTTATTTGAATTTACTTTTTTTTTTAATTTATTTACAAATAGGTAATCGAAATGATTTCAATCCTCGGGACATTACGGTCCGTCGCGGCTATCGAAGCGGGCCACTGGGCCCGGGCCGTCCTTGCCTCGTTAAGAATGTACACGAGCCCTCTTAACTTTTTAAACTTTTGATGTCTCTCTTACTCCGATGCGCGTACGAATTCCGAAATGTTTCGAAGCGTGATTAATTCGCCATTAAGTTTTCCGTTTGTATTTACCTTTCGCGAAAGTTGAGCGCTAATGGAATGCGGGTGATACCCGCTCGTTCTTTTCCCCCTCCGAAGATAAGCTTCCAAGTTTCCGAGTCACCGACCTCGATGGGCTTAGATGGATTGTTACGGGTCAATTCTTCGCGGCGCTGATTGATCGGAATTAAGTTTTCAGGTTAAATTTGGAATAAATAATTTGAAAAAAATCAGAATGACTGGATTGGAAAGGACGGATGGCTTTTCGATAGCTATAATCATAAGAGTATAATTATCTTTAACATAAGTGTGCCTGTTACATATTTTTCGCGTGGCAAATTTGTACTTTGAATATTTTCAAGAATGACCGCACATTTTTAGTGCTAAGAAGCACATATTTGCTCGTCGTCATAGCCGGCGGGTGATAATTCGTTTTTAAGTTTACAATTTTTATCGTTTGAAGTATTTATCTTGTTGAGTGTGACGTCACTAAATATTTCGATGTACTGACACCCTTATGAAATACTATTATAGACTTATGGTATAACGCGTCCCGTATAATTTACATTACGTTTCTAAATCGTTAAAATCAAAACGATTTCCTTAAAGGGATAATGCCAAGGTAAAATAACCCACTTTCTATAGATTTGTTGATAAAGATAAATTTTTAAAACATCACAATTTTTTTAACTAATTTCAAACTTATCGGAAAATTATATTTATGTTCAAAAGTATTATTTTAATTTTTTTCACTAAGTTGAATCATAATACAATAATACAAAATGTTTCGGTTCAAACTAAGGACCTTTTCCTGATTCTGAGACACCACCTCTGATGTTTCGATATAATTTATAGTACCAGCGCTTGTGCTAGGGTGTCGCTAGCGTCGTATCCGGAAATGCTAATCTGCCGATTTTTATTCAAAAGTCGCCTATCCCTATGGCTCGATTGAGTTCAGCCATACATACTAATAGGCGTTTCTATAAAAATGTTTTTCTACGTCATTAGCTGGAATCGATAAAGATTTTGAAATTTGAATACCACGTACGAAACGCGCGTGCCACAAAAGTACTAAAAAGCTTAAGCTCGTGACGCGTAGAAAAACATTTTATACTTTGAATTTTTTATTGTTTTATTTTATTTTATTTTATTTTATAGAAATACCTATTCATTCATGCCCAAACCGCAACGAACGGTTAAACCGAAGTTCTAAATTGATTAACAAGGAATTTTTGTACTTATTTTTCAATTAGAAATCAATAGAAAGTAGGGTATTTTACCTCTGCATTACCCCTTTAAGGGAGTTTCCGAGTCAATGGAGAAACTTTTCCAAAATGTGGTCTGACGAAAGGCCTTGAGATGGCGCTAGCGTCTCCATTTGTCATTTTCATTTCCTACTAAAATTCGTTATTGCTATTGTGATACGAGGTGTACTGGAAACCGGATGGATGGTTGAAATAGCGTTTGAAAGAATGTTTTTTGTTTCTGGAAGGTGTCCCTAATAATGTTATATCTAATAAATGTTAACTAAATAATTAAACGCATTTTGTTTAACGATTTAAAAAAATATTGTTTCGAAATTTTAAGAGGATGAATTAATTGCTCAATTAGTATTCTGAGGGTTTAAATTTCGAAAATTATCTGTAGCAAATAGTCTTAGTCGATAGCTACGCCGCAAAATTTTCGTTTTGTAAACGAAAACATTTGAGCAAATGATTTGAGAGAGTTGGCCGTTTTCGGTCTATCGAAATCTGGCAGCCTTGCCTGCCTTCCGGCCTGTATCTCTATACCGAAAATGGCCAACGATTACGCCGCCGAAAATGTTTTACTAAACTGACCGGCGGCGTTTTTGACCGTTATTTTGAATTATCGACTAAGACTATACAAATATGGTTTTACGAAACGTGTTAAATCGTTCAATTTGGAAATATTTAATGTTGTTTTTCCAATTATTACTCGTGTTGAGTTTTTTCACAATCGTATTTACCCTAAATTAATAAGCTGAAAATTATACCCAACTATTTTTTAATGAAACGTTTAAAAGATAAATGTTTAAAATTAATAATTCGTCATGCTTAAATACCACGCTGTATATACTTCAATGATTTCTTAAAAGCTCACTTTCAAAACTGAATATCCCGTAATTTTTAAATATTCTTTTCCTTGCGCCAACGAACTTGGCCGATATTTCGCTACGCTCCGCATAGTTAATCACTCAAAAAAAAACTTTCACCCTTATCCCAAAGACTGAATTCTTCGTTATCGTTCTTGGGGCTATTTTTACGTAGCTTTTGTATCCACTTTTACCTGGTTTCATTTCAAGGCCACTATTAGGTTACTCTAATGTACATCGCGATGACCTTGGCCAGAACCCCGGTCCATAATTTAAGCACCGACCCTCTTGACATGACCCCCCTCGGTTCTCTATCGACAGCGTCCGTCAACCATATTTGGAGACGACTACTATCCTCCGCTTTATGGAAATAATGGGCCGATTTACTTCCTTACGTTAACCGCCAGTGTGTCAACTGAAACAGCTAGATTCGCGAGGCTTCTTTACTTTTATCTGGTAAAGCGTATTTTTGTGCCACGGTTTTGGACCGGAGAAAATTGGAAGCGTCCGTACGCCTGACCATAACCCATAATTTTAGTGTTTTTTATTTCTTAGAAATGGCCGTAGGAGCTTAATTGCGCCACCTGGTGCTTTCGTTATCCACCCCGAGGCGCGAAAGTTAAAAGCGCCGAAGGCGAAGACCCATATTTTAAATATTATTTTCTTTGTATTAAGGTGGTTGATACGCGACAATAGAGCCGCGTTTACGCTATTCTTCTCGGTTTGTGTCCTTGATAGTACTGCCTGGTTGAAGATTTCGCTGGCGAATAACAAAGTGGAGTCTGTTTAAGAGGGTAATTGAGGCGTCTTTTTCCTTACGAAAAAGCGTGTGAGAAAACCCTTTAAGTAGGACGAGTGAAAGCGTCGCCGCCATCCACGCACGATTTGAGGAAAAGAACTCCGTCGTCGCTCGCAAACTGAACCACCGCGAATCATTTCACACACTTTCTGCGCATAATTAGGGAAAATAAGCCTTCTTTCATGAAGGAGACGATTAACATAAAAGGTCAATGTATTTCCACAATTTGAATAAAAAATTAGTGCATTTCCACAATTATAATTAAAACGTCAGTGCATTTCCACAATTATAATTTAAATAAATCAGTGCATTTTCCATGATTATAATGAAACCGTCAGAGCATTTACACAATTAGAATAAAACGTCAGTGCATTTACATAATTAGATTTAAAAAATCAGTGCATTTTCCATGATGATAATTAAAAAATCAGTGCATTTTTCATGATGATAATTAAAAAATCGGTGCATTTTCCATGATGATAATTAAAAAATCGGTGCATTTTCCATGATGATAATTAAAAACTCTGTGCATTTTCCATGATGATAATTAAAACGTCAGTGCGTTTCCACATTTAGAACTAAAACGTCAGTGCATTTCCACAATTAGAATTAAAACGTCAGTGCATTTCCACAATTAGAATTAAAACGTCAGTGCATTTCCACAATTTGAATAAAAAATTAGTGCATTTCCACAATTATAATTAAAACGTCAGTGCATTTCCACAATTGGAATTAAAACGTCAGTGCATTTCCACAATTGGAATTAAAACGTCAGTGCATTTCCACAATTAGAATTAAAACGTCAGTGCATTTCCACAATTAGAATTAGAAATTACATGTAATAAACAGTGCATTTAGAAATTACATTTAATAAACAGTGCATTTAGAAATTACATTTAATAAATAGTTCATTTAGAAATTACACTTAACAAACTGCATTTAGAAATTACACTTAATAAACGGCATTTAGAAATTAAGATAAATAAACAGTACATTTAGAAATTAAGATTTATAAACAGTACATTTGGAAATTAAGATTTATAAACAGTACATTTGGAAATTAAGATTTATAAACGGTACATTTAGAAATTAAGATTTATAAACAGTACATTTCGAAATTAAGATTAATAAACAGTACATTTCGAAATTTCAATTAATAAACAGTGCATTTCTTAATTTCAATTAATAAACAGTACATTTCGAAATTTCAATTAATAAACAGTGCATTTCAAAATTTCAATTAATAAACAGTGCATTTAGATATTTCAATTAATAAAGAATGCATTCCCACAATTAGATCTAAAAAGTCAGTGCAATTAGAACTGAAAAGTCGAGGCCTTTCCACAACTAAACCTAAGAAGTCATTTATTTTCCACAGTCAGGATTAAAACGTCAGTACATTTCCACAATTAGAATTGAAAGACTCTTGTTTGGGTTAGTAAATAATACTTTCTACATTGTATTTGCAAGTTTTGTAAACCCTCTTGCAAAATACCAAATTCGAAAACTATTACTCTAAATTGAGAAAAAGTTGCTAAAAAGGAAAAAAAGTTGTAGCACGGATTCGTTTCATTGAATTGAAGTCTTAAAATCGAGTCTCGGAATTTCCCACGATCCGAACTGGCTTAATTGGGCGATCTGTGTGTTCCAAAACGAGCCAAGGTCTTCGCCGCTGACAATAGATCGGGCTCTTGATGCTAGTAAGTTGTAAAGGTCCGCCCCCGCTGGACTCGGCGCCTAGAATATCAAAGCCATTGTCGGAGCGGGGATGACTTTATTACGGCGCTGGCTCGATAGTGTTTCTAGTATACTGATTATCCCTTGTTGGAAAAGATACTGATAGGGAAAAGTTTTATCGGCCCCTTTTTATTGCCCAGAAGTTCTAAAAGCCCTTTATTACCTTTGCGCCTTTATCTGGTATTTATGGAACTTATGAAATGCCCCTTGTTATTGTTGAATATAGACTCGCCACCAATATTGCCGCCATTTTCCTTCGCCTAGCGGTGATTGTAGGTGGTGATTCCTATAGGCTTCTTCAGGAATCCTTCCCTCTACTTGGAATTATTGTCGCGGCAGATTTTCGTCTCGATGTGACTGATGCTTTTTTTGTCGTCACTATGTTAACTTAACAAACAACAACGTGAGAGGGGAGCGCGCGCAGAGGGGATTTTTTCTCTCGTAGGCGGGGCCAAAGTCGTCAGAGTGATCTTACCATATGCGATACGGCAGGATAAGCGGAGACGATAAGGTCATAATATAATATAACTTACAGCCAGAGTATCTAAAACTATTAGGGCTGTGCGATTAGTGGTTTTAGGCAATCGAGTCGGTTATCGAGTATCAAATTTTTTCTTCGGGTATTCGAGTCGAGTAATATTGAAGTCGAGTCGAGTAATCGAGTACTTGATTAAGGGGAAACTTTCTCTTATTAGGAGCTGGATTTATTCAAGAAATTATGAAATTAAATTTAAAATTAGTATAAAATAACTTTCAATGCTGAAAAATATTCCTTTAATTTAAATGCACCACAGTTTCCACAACTTTGTAGGGTTTATTGCCCCCCAAAAAGTTGTAAAAACCCCTCTTTGAACTTTGAAACAACGAGGATAGAAAAAAAAAGCAAATACTCGACGAGTTTAGAGAGCGGCTTATTCGAGTAATCGGGTACCCGAATATGCAATTTTTTGGTACTCGGTAATTGACGAGTATTCTCGAACTACTTATTCGAGGCGGGGTCAAAGCCGTCAGAGTTATCTTACCATACGCGATGCGGCAGGATAAGCATTCCAAGTAGAGATATGGATTCCTGGCTTCTTATATATTGTATAAAAGGCCACATTTTTAACACGTAGATCTTATGAGAAATAAACTTTATTCATTTATGGGTAAATTTTTAAACAAAGCATTGTATAAGGTTTAATATCGATACCTCATTGATTATGTAAATATTCCATTTATTATATTGTTATATTTTGAAAAATAATTTCTAAACGTAGCTTACCTTAGCTATGTGCCACAAATCGACCTTTTTGACTAGCGATTTTTGAGCATCAGCAAATTAAAGAAGGTAACAAGCCTTTTCAGTTTGCAGAGAGCCGCATAGTGATAAACGCGAGAAGTTTATTTTCTGCAGCATTTTCGTGTGCTATGCAGACCAGGGGCGCTACAAATGTTTATTTTAGTCATTAATGTAGCAACTTGATAGTCCCCCCTGTTGTTGCTTTTGGAGGTTGTTGCAGACGAATTGTTACTGACGAAAATCCTGCAGTTGAGAAGTTCTCCCGTTGGCTCTATGTAAATTGAAAAGACTAATCGCCTAGCTACGTGCAAAAAATGTACTGCATTTTTTTAAGCAATTGTCTTTTAATTTTTTTTCTATTTGTGTAAAAATACAACAAATGTATTCTTGGTGGATTCGTTTTTTTTAATGTTTGAAAACGTAACTCAAATGCGTGAGCAGACGAACTCATAATTGTACGGCACGTCGATTAGCAAGTGCGAAACTCTTTTAAGTACTTGAGCCATCTTGTTTTATTTCTTCATAGAAGATCGTTGGTAAGAAGCAATATCAGTTGGCACTTTCTCGCCACCCTAACTGTTTCTTTTTTAATAATGCGGGTTTCTGTTTAACGTTAACAATAACTTGACTGTAATTGAGCAGCTCCCGTCTTGAAATTGGTGTTGAATGTTGGAAAATATTTATCTCTCGAGGTAGTTACGCGAATTAAAGCGTTTGCTAGTTCGTTCTGGAAAAATAAGATTTTTTATAGTTTCCCTTTAGTAGGGCAGATGGCGCCCCTGTTTAGGGAGAACACGTTCGGAAAGGGCGGGAGGGCGGGAATGAAATCTGCCATTAAAATTTCCCCCTTTAATGGCTAGGGAAATTACTTTGTCCCATTAAGTATAAAAACAGCGCCACAACGAGATAGCGGGAAATTCCGCAACTACGCTTCATAATTTGCATACGGCGCCGCGTCCCGTATATCCTTATTATCTTATAACTCGTAATGATAACATTGTTAATCCGGTTTGTCTCCTGGCACTCTTTTTCTTGGCTTCTTCGCGGTAATATTCGGCCTGCAGTTTCCCTCAAATCTGTTTAACTTATCCGCACCCCCCCCCCCCCTATATTCTTCCCCCTTTTTCTTTTCCTAACTTCATTCTCCCAAATTGCACTCATATAAAGATGTACGTCCAATCGGAGACTTGGCTCAAGCACGTACTTATAACATTGCTCGGCTCTGTTATGATCTCGAGGTTACTTGGATGTACCGCTGAAAGCGTGGGGAATTGGATGCGTGTCGGTAAGGGAATAACCTTGATGCGGTCTTCTAAGCACTGCCAACTGAAATACCGTATATTTAATTTATTTAATCTAAGCCTTTGCAGGTTCCACCCACACATATATTATACCCCCACTTGCCAGTAATAACTCTAGATTTTTCCCACTCTGAGCGAATTTAATCAAATTTTTATAAATGGCGAAGATAATTACGCCAGTCTTTTAAGTATTTTTCATTAATTAAAAGTTAATTGGGAGACTTAATTTCCCTTTTAATTAGTAGCGTAGGATTGTTTTTTTTATTTAGTGAACAGTCTTAAAAATATGAATTTCTTACGCCACCTCGGTTGACTGAATTTTTTGTCATCTTAAATTGAGATTCCACGCGTATCCGAGCGTGCGTATCTCCTGTAGTTTTTTGGGGGCTATTTTATCCTAAAGGAAACGTTCTTTATTTCTTGGATTCTTTTTTCCAACGCGTCGTGTTTTCTGCGTTAGAAAAAGCGACAAAATGGACAAATGTCTTTTCTCTTTCAAGGCCAAATTTTATTTTATCAAAATTGGCCTTTTTTTGAGGTTTGGGATTAAAAATGATACCCTAAGGTTATTGAAATATCTCTCTTACAAACGTTATAATGCCACTTTGATTTAACTTTCCGTCCCGGGCGTAATAAGTTTTTAATTATAGTGCTACGACCGTCGACGCGAAAGCGAATTTTTACGACTCGAGCTCCGACGAGTCAAGGTTGAATACGTTACTCGGAAATTTGTCTGACTTCTTGTATTCTATAGGGAAGGAATAGAAACCTATAAACTCTATCAACCTATATTTTTATCTCCATTGGATTTTAAAGAATGTTGATTGCTTTATTATATTATTTTATGCAATATTTCTTTATTATATTATTTTATGCAATATTTCTTTATTATATTATTTTATGCAATATTTCTTTATTATATTATTTTATGCAATATTTCTTTATTATATTATTTTATGCAATATTTCTTTATTATATTATTTTATGCAATATTTCTTTATTATATTATTTTATGCAATATTTCTTTATTATATTATTTTATGCAATATTTATTTATTATATTATTTTATGCAATATGGCAGAGTTATGAAATGGTATACATTATTATATGATTTTTTCTACTTTTAGTAACACACTAAAACATTATTTTAATGATTTTTTTCAACTTCTAGTAACACACTAAAACATTATTTTAATGATTTTTTTCAACTTCTAGTAACATACTAAAACATTATTTTAATGATTTTTTTCAACTTCTAGTAACACACTAAAACATTATTTTAATGATTTTTTTCAACTTCTAGTAACACACTAAAACATTATTTTAATGATTTTTTCAACTTCTAGTAACACACTAACACATTAATGATTTTTCGACATTTTAGAAAGGGTTGTTCTAAAAATCATTGTTAGAGGTAATTTTCTGTGCAGTAGTAATACTTCGGATTTCTTCGGTAGCGTATGTCTGTAGCCTACATGTTGACTTCTTCTTTATTGGTGGAGTGGTGCACGTTGAACACTTCTACGGGGACTAACAGGCTGAAAATAGATCAGTTCCGGGAATAATAAGCTGAAAATAAATCAGTTCAGGGACTAGTAGTTCAAACTAGATCAGTTCAGGGACTAGTAATAATAATAATTATAATAATAATCAGCTAGGCTAATAGCCAAGGCACCAGCTTAGTCAAAATGGTGGGGTGGTGGAGTGGTTAGCACTTACGCCTCGCAGCCGGGTTTGTTCCCAGCTTGTGGAATTGGCTGAAAACTCGGAACCACTCCTTCTGCGTTGAGTTTTCAAATTCTCTCCCCGCTGGTTTAAGGGGTTTTCCCTCGAGCTCTTCGGTTTCCCCTTCCATTAAAACTTGTTTAGGTTAAGGATAATAGTTAGTGTAGGGAGCTGTCGGCTCGCGTGGCATGCAGGGCTTGCCACCACCTTCCTTCGCCTGAATTAATGGCTTTTAAAGTCGCTTGATGACTTAGGCCTAAGGTGGTGCCTTGGGTATTAGCCTGGCTGATTATTATTATTATGAAGTCATCAAGCGACTTTTAAAGCCTTTAATTCAGTAGTTCGAAAATAGATCAGTCTAGGGACTAGTAGTTCGAAAATAGATCAGTCTAGGGACTAGTAGTTCGAAAATAGCTTAGTCCAGGGACTAGTAGTTCGAAAAAAGATCAGTGCAGAGACTAAAAGGATAAAAATAGACCATTTTTACGAAATGTTTCCTGTTTGTTCAATGTTATAATTTTACGAATAAATTAAAAAAAAAACTGATCTTATATTTAAATAACGAAACCAGACCTGTAAAAGTCGGAAAAATGTAATATGTACTTATGAATAGAGGGCGTGGTAGTTCATCCAATCAAAGAGCAATACGTTAGCGGACTAGATGGTAAGCGTTTTAGCGGAACAGAATCCCCCGTTTGCGCATTTGAATGGAGTTGCGTGTGGCTCGTCCTCTCCTTGACCTTGCGTGGCGCCCCCTTTCGAGCGCCTTCGTCTCGAGACACCCGATTTTAATAAAGACCAGATTATCTTATCTGGCATTTTTACCTTTTTCGGAGCTTCGAGATTGAACACAGTGGCTTCCTTTATTGCTCTCCGGCACTCGAGGCTCCACGCTAGAGTTTGTCCTCTCCTCGAGCCCGTCCTGCCGCGTGTGCTATTTCGGACTATTAATACGGCGTGGGCGGTTCTCTTTTGGAGGATCCCCATCTTGGCTTTGCAGCGACGCGGCCCGTCAAATACGCTTCGTCCCTTTATTTTTAATCCCATTCTAGTGGCTTTGCGCCGTCCTTATAAACCGCGGTTCAAATATTTCAAGAATGTCCCTTCTCCGAAAACGCTCAATATTTTTTTCCACCGAATTTCATAACCGCATCCTTTTATTACCACAGAAAAACACTACCCCTAAATTGGAACACGCAATGGGGGACGTAAATGTTATATAACGAATGGGTTTATTTTTAAATTATCAACGTGAATTTATGCCACCTAGCAGGCCCGTAGCCAGAAAAATTTCGTTAAGGGGACCTTAGCTTTTGGTGTGGGGGCACATTTTTTTCGTTACCTAATTTCGAAAATTAACATAAGTGGCGCCATGAAAATGTTTTTGGTGTTCAACAAAAAACCATTGCTCTCTGAAGCAGACCATTCTACAACTTGTATTTTATTAAGAAATAGTTACCTATAAATAACGATCTAAACCTTAGACAAAAACAAGTGGTACAAAAGGAAAATTTCGACGAATAGAAGTTTAAAAAAACTAATAAAGATGAAGGGGCAGATAATATTCTTTGAGGGGGAATGGATTAAATTGAAAGGGCAGGTGGGGGCAAATAAAAATTTCATTTGAGGGGGCATCGCCCCCGAATGTCCCCCCCCCCGTGCCACCTAGATCTACACCGAGATAAAAATATTGCGTTGAAATTACATGGAACTCCTGGACGCACAGTAGCCAGGAATGTTCTGTATTTTTTACAGAAAGTTTCGTAAATATCTTTTACTTGAGATTCTTGTAATTTATACAAATAGCTCATAGTCAAATTTTCAACCAGAATCATTGTATTGTATACAACTGAAATAATAAATTTCTAACACGCCTGTAAATTTTACGGAATTTACATTTAAAAACTCCGGTAATATAACCAGGAAATATTATATATTTGATTTGTTCTTACTACTCTTTTTTAAATTAAGCTTATGTACACTAAACATTTCCGTAATTAAATTTTAACCAATAAGGTACTTAAATTGTAAAAAAATATTCAACAAATTTGCTAAATATATACCAATAAGCTCCAGCAGAACTAGAGTCCAAAGCAAGGAGACATAAACACGCGCACAACATAGTAATGCTACTCAATGGCTCGGAATCCAGACACGTATTAAACTTACGACGTTAGTTCAAACCACAAACACTAACGCGATGAATTTGCATTTAAATGTATAAATATTAATTTGTTTTCATTTGATGGGTAATTAAAAATATGACTATATTGGTGCTTTTACGAGATGTAACTAAAAATCTTTTTTTCATATTAGTTGATTTACAACAAATATTGAATTTTTATGGATTATTACTGTTTGGTAGCAATTCAACTTCGACCACAATAACTTCAGGAACTACCGGTATTTTAAATAACTTAAAACGTTTTCATTTTTTACTGTAAATACATAGTAATATGTATTGAACAAATATGTACATATATAACATTTCTACCATAGAAACTACATGGCTGTCCTTTATTACAAATATCTGAAACAAACCTCTAATTTTTACTATAAACAAATAGTGATATGTACTGAAAATGTATATATATATATTACAATTCAACGATAAATACTACATGAAGCCCCTGTATTTTAAATACCTAAAAACATCCTGTAATTTATACTGTAAAACAAATTGTAATATATCCTGTAAAACAAATTGTAATATATCCTGTAAAACAAATTGTAATATATACTGAAAATGTATGTATATATTACTATTCAATGATAAATACTACATGAAGCCCCTGCATTTTAAATACCTAAAAGCATCCTGTAATTTATACTGTAAATATTTCTTGAATATAGTAATTTAAACAGTACAGTACTGTATTAAAAAAAATACAGAACGGGTGCTGTAAAATATTTCTGTAAATTCTACAGTTTTTTTTCTCAGTGATACCGTCGAAACAATGTCCTTTATCGGCGTGATACGCGGATTAAAACGTCGATAAACAATGGAAGACTTTATTTGGCCTGGCGTAATGAAGAGCGGAAGTCGGCGCACGGCTGAACCGGAAGAAGCGTCGTTTGCATCGGTTGTTATCCGCACGCTGCCAGCGAACCACGCCTATTTTTGGCGTGAGTCATACCCGCAGGTATCGTGCCTGCCATTAACCAGGGTATGCACTGGCGCGCTGTTAGATGATAGATGGAGCCTAACCCGGCAGTGGCGTAGATACGGTACGGAGAGCGCCTCTAATACCTACCGATAAATGTCAGCTTATAAGGATGATTGCTCTTTGCCAGGCGACGTTTTTTATCTCTCCCGAGTCGCCGGTAATGGTCCCGAGTTTGAGACGATGTCGCGATAGTTTCCAGAAAAGAGAGAAGATTTTAAGGCCCCCAAGTTATGAATCAAAGACGGCCCTTCTCAATCAATACATTTCTTTCCTTTTTTTTTAGGAGAAAAAGTTTAAGATATATATATTTTTTTCGGTGGAAAAAAATATTTTTATAAATGGCCAAAGTTGGGTAGAAGAATTTATTGTTTCGAAATTCTCGAAATATTATATATATATTTTTGTCGAATAAAGCCGTATTTTCGTCGGGATAAATTGTAGCCGAGTAATATAAAACCGATGATATTCTAAGCTCGACTTGGCAGTCAGCCTCAGAAATCCGCGTCGTATCCGTTTTAGAGAAATTGTCGAGGGCGTTAGCCTCGGATCGAAGAAGAGATGCTGAGCGGGTGGATTATTCTTTCTGATATTCCTAAATGCGACGGATTTCTGGCTCTCCAGATCCGCCCCATCTTCTCGCCTTTCCAGCTCCAATTACCATAAATCGGAGCAAAATACACCGATACGAAAGGAAGAGAGATAACTCTGCTGGATCGGATAAGGCTCCGTGAAAATACGTGTCCCGCGTTAAGCTTCGATTTGAATGACAGCTCTTTTGGATTCGCGATAAAAATACTTTTTCCATAAATATCACGTCGTTTATTTTTTTATTGTTAGGCGTTGTTTATTCAAGTACCTTTCGGTATTTCTTTTCTCGTTGAGTGAATGGTAATTGGACGAAATTTATTCGAATAAATGGGTGATTTGAACGGTCGTATTGTATATACTTCTGGAAATTCTGGTTTGCGATTGAATCATTGAAGTGCCGGTTGCAATTTGAGAAAGTAGTCTGGCATCAGTTTGGGACGATAATCCCGCGTCAGTTTGAGACTAAGTTGGCACTAGTTTGAGACTAAGTTGGCACTAGTTTGAGACTAAGTTGGCACTAGTTTGAGACTAAGTTGGCACTAGTTTGAGACTAAGTTGGCACTAGTTTGAGGTTAAGTTGGCACTATTTTGAGACTAAGTTGGCACTTGTTTGAGACTAGTTGGCACCAGTTTGGGACTATAGACCCGCGTCAGTTTAGGACCTTAATTAGGCTTCAGTTTGAGACTAAGTAGTCTGTTGGCACCAGTTTGGGACAATAATTCCGCGTCAGTTTGGGACAATAATCCCGCGTCAGTTTCTGAAAAATCCCGCGTCAGTTTGAGACAATAATCCCGCGTCAGTTTCTGAAATAATCCCGCATCAATTTGATACAATAATCCCGCGTCAGTTTGATACAATAATCCCGCGTCAGTTTGGGACAATAATCCCGCGTCAGTTTGATAGAATAATCCCGCGTCAGTTTGATACAATAATCCCGCGTCAGTTTGGGACAATAATCCCGCGTCAGTTTCTGAAAAATCCCGCGTCAGTTTGAGACAATAATCCCGCGTCAGTTTCTGAAATAATCCCGCATCAATTTGATACAATAATCCCGCGTCAGTTTGATACAATAATCCCGCGTCAGTTTGGGACAATAATCCCGCGTCAGTTTGATACAATAATCCCGCGTCAGTTTGGGACAATAATCCCGCGTCAGTTTGGGACAATAATCCCGCGTCAGTTTGGGACAATAATCCCGCGTCAGTTTGGGACAATAATCCCGCGTCAGTTTGGGACAATAATCCCGCGTCAGTTTCTGAAATAATCCCGCGTAAGTTTGGGACAATAATCCCGCGTCAGTTTGAAACTCTAAGCTGGCTCCAGTTTAGGTCTGTAGTCACGCTGCAGGCGATTCGAGAGCGTAATGCAGAAAAATGAGAAGAGGTTGTTGAATGTGACCCAAAAGGTGATGGTATTTCTCAGGTATTTCGATCCGACCAATATAGTTGGGTAACGCGTGTTAGTGGCGGATAAATTTATGAGCGAATTGAAGTACCCCGCGCGATTATGACCCCGGTGGCATGGTACGCCATTGCGAGTAATTGTGATAGAGAGAAAAAAATGAAGATTTAAGCACGCTTTCTCCATCTCGAAGCTGTCATTTTTATCCCGAGGAGGGCATTTCTCGAATATTTCACGCTTTTCTCCGCTCGCATGTGGACTCCATCGCGTCTAAAGGAGAGGATCCGAAAAACAGCGAGTCAGTCCCCTCAGTTTGACCCCGAAATTGACCCCGCAGTTGCGGGAGGAGGAGGTGGACTACTTTATTATTATTATTTTATCCCCTCGTACCACGTGCGTTTGGAAATTGCAGGATGTAACGGAAATAGTTCGGGGTTACGTGGTACTGGTCGTTCGGATATTTTGTCTTTCTCGGCCTTTATCGGAGCTACTCGCTAAGCCTTCTTTCTTCGTGGTGACGATTCGGAAAAATGTTCCCCTCTGAGTCGATTCGCTCTTGACAAAATGTCCTTCGTTCTTCCATATCTCTCTCTCTTTAAAATGCTTTTCTTTTTAATTCCCACGCTATGACGATTCGTGCCCAAACACCGGAAGTAGGTCTGCCCAGCACGTGTGCCTCTTTTGTCGCCCTCCCCGTGCAGTTGCTTTTTTATCCGCTTAATTTGCCACCATTAAGTTTGTCAAATGGACGACTCATTTTATGCATTTTTTGTCCTCTACGTGAAGATATAATTATCCTTATTTTTGGACAGTGACCTATTTTTTCGAAATAACGTTATTGCAATTGATAATGGGAATTATAATAATATTGGTACATGGAGTATTCTAGTGATGTCATCTTTCTTCTCAGAACTCACGACTTGCCTTTGAGTCCTGTCGCCTAAATTTGTTTAATTTATAACTTTATTTTTAAAAATACGTTTGGTTAAAATATAAAAGTTTGGTTAATATGCATAAAAGGTTTGGTTAAAATATATAAAAGTTTGGTTAAAATAAATAAAAGGTTAGGTTAAAATATATAAAGGTTTTTGTAAGTATATAAAAGTTTTTTTAAAAATATAAAAGTTTTTTTTTAAATATATAAAAGGCTTGGTTAAAATAAATAATTTTTTTAAATATATAAAAGGCTTGGTTAAAATAAATAATTTTTTTTTAATATATAAAAGGCTTGGTAAAAAAAATAAAAGGTTGGGTTAAAATACATTAAAGGTATGGTTAAAATACATTTAAGGTATGGTTAAAATACATTAAAGGTATGGTTAAAATACATTTAAGGTATGGTTAAAATACATTAAAGGTATGGTTAAAAATACATTAAAGGTATGGTTAAAATACATTAAAGGTATGGTTAAAATACATTAAAGGTAGGGTTAAAATACATTAATGCATTTTAACCACACCTTTAAAGTTATGGTTAAAATACATTAAAGGTGTGGTTGAAATACATTAAAGATCTGGCTAAAATACATAAAAGATATGGTTAAAATACATAAAAGATATGGTTAAAATACATAAAAGATATGGTTAAAATACATAAAAGGTCTGGTTCTGCAAAATATTTCAAATATGTTCTAAAATGATTTGGGCTAGGCAAAATTTATACGGAACGAAAAAACAAAGTATATGTAAAACAAATTATTTGGAAAACAAAATCCTTTATCTAAATCGTCCTCATTTACATAATACAAAATCGTTGTTCAATTTGAAATCGATTCCGCCTGTAAATATTTTTATTCTAGTCCGTCGTGTTGCTGCTGGTAATCACGATCGACCATCGAAATTTGCCTCTCGACCAAGTTTATGTATCCAAACAATGGAAAAAGTTGCCGAAACTTTGAACGATAAGAAACCATTAGATACTGGCAGCGTGGTCTGTTCTTTTCGCCAGAGATTTTTGGGGACATTTTCGTCACGCTGTAAAATTTTATACTGGCCCCTAGTGGCTTGGCAGACTTTAGCCAGGGCGTAGACGACAATGCGCTAGGAGATAGGAAACAACCGCGCAGCCTTCACCTTCTTTACCGCCTTTCCCATCGCCGTCAACTCTCTAGCGTATAGGCAGTGTCGTAAAAGAAATATGGGAGTTCACTGGCCTTGTTTTCTTTCTCTTTTAGCGAAACCCGCGTTTTGTAAATATTTTGTATCCGTAACAAAAGAGAGACTTTATTTTTTAGGCAATCTTGAATCACGGGCGGGGGTTTCCTAGTATTTAATCCACTCTGTACCGTTTAATTGTACGCTAGATGTCGGTCAACCATGTTAATTTTTTCGGAGGACATCGCCCAATGTAAATATATGTTTGCGGGTAATTAAGTACGCCTGAAATTAGGCCAGTATAATTTATTTTCGAAATAATTTGGAATGCTATTTTGAAAGAACTTTAAGTGTTAAAATATTTATATTAGCCGTGATACGGACAATTTGATATTTTAGTTTATACTTCGATAGGATGTAAATTTGAATTCGTGGGTATTAAATGTTTGGCCAAAATTCGTTGAATATAAATTATCTAAATTTTAATCTAATACTGCAATTCAAGGGGTCCAACATTTGTAAAATTCCCGTGCACATTAGAGAAAAATGATTTTAGAAATCTAGAATAAATTTTAAAGGCCCAAAATCTCGTCGAAAATCAGTTTCAAAATCTTTAAATATGCCTAAAAAATCACACCAAAATTGTACTCTGAATGATCAAAATCAGTTTCTGATTTCTGACATCACTTTGAAATTCAAAATCTCGTACTGTAAATTTGCAAAGGTCGGACCACTCGATTCAATTGTTGTATATTAAACAGTTACAATATGAATGTAAAATCATTATTGCGTCATTATGACAATAATTTAATGATTTGAAGTTGAGTCATTACGACATTAACAGGACACCATTACCGTCAGTAGTGTAGTCAGAATTTGAAAATGGTGTTAAAAAAACATTAAATTTTACAACCATACCGGGGTTACGTGCTCCTTGTGCCATTAGTTGGTTTCTTTTCGCCTGTTCTCGGACTAAAAGTGTACTCTTTTTACCCTAAAAGTTTTATTCGCCGGATGATAATTAATCCGCCCCAGAAACTATTCGCTTGTTCCGTAGTATTAGGGCTACTCTTCTTACTCCTTCGGTAAAGGAGGTGTAAAGGAGAAAATCGGATTTTGTCGCCTGCTCGCCAGAATGTATCTGCTAAAAAGGCCACACGCAGCCATTTTGAACCCTGCTCAAACTATTCGCCACCACAGAATCGGAGTAAAATGACGTCATAGCGTTACTCTTCTTAGCCTACTCCGAAGTATCAGATTACCGTACTGCTAAAAATTTCATAATGTTTTAAAGTTAAAATTATCTCCCCTAAAAAATTAATTTTGAGTTTCGATCGAGCGCTGGAAGAAAGTACATTTACAAAACTTTCCACGTTATTCTTCGTAACGAAAATTAGTTTCGTCCAGAGTTTCGTTGCAATCTTTATACGCGCTAGCGTAATATTTTATGTTTTAATATGATGGGGTGTATATAACGCGTTTCGTCGAAATTTATGACCGTGGAGCAAAGATGCGAAACTTTTAATATTTTAAACTGAAAGTAGAGAGCGAGAGATAAGGAAAATGTGGTGGCCGTAGTCGGCGGCACGTTTACCATTTCACTCTGGCGGCGAAATGCATCATCATGTTCGTTTTAGGCCGTTCTGTGCCAGCAGAAACTACTGTAGTCCCATTTTCCCGAAACAGCCACGGCGAAGCAATTTTCAACTTGCATTTTTAAAAAAGAAACAGTGAACGCGTATCGCCTACGAAACACGCTGACCAAAAATACCTTTCGCAAAAACGTGCTATTCGTAAGGATAAAAATACTGTAAAATGCTTCAATTATTATTTATTTTTCAAAATACAACGGAATAATACAAATTCCGAATTCAAATGAAAGTTCTGAAGTTTTCGGTTGAAAAAGGAAATCAAAATGTAACTTTATGAAATAAGAATAATAATAAAAATTGTGATATCAGAAGTATATAGTATTTGAACTACGAGGCTGTTTAAAAATGAAGCTCTATGCAGTTCAAATTCGGTGGCAAACAGACACGGTCCCCCCCCCCTGAGCTACGCCACTGCTGCCACCAGGTTTAACAAAACTAATAGATATTCGCGTTATAGTTACGTTATACACAATCGTAGTTTTCGATTTAGTTCATATAGGCCTACTCCCTTTAAGTAAGTAAGTCAGAAATGTTTCGATAAAAGTCATCCGGAATTATAGTTGTAAGACGGAAAATGACCGAGGCCTTTTTTCCGGAAAATTTTCCGTATTTTTCCGGAAAAGGTTTTAATTCCAGGATTAGCCTAATATTGTTCGCAAATTTAAATTTCGCCTCATTTTTTTCGAATCCAAATTCCAAAAGTAAAACTAAACCTCTAGACTAGTTTAGAATAAAAAACCCTTAAAAAGTATTATATGTTTAAATTTTAAAATTTTCCGGTTTGCAAAAATTTGCACATTTAATTTTTTCGGAAAATTTACAACATGACCGGAATCTATGAAGATACATGTTCCCAGTGGATAACGCGAGTTAAATAATACTCCTCTCTAAGAATTATCATATGTACTTATGGTAACACCAGTTAATATCGCGTAAAAAAATGACCTTAAAAATTATTTTCCTGTAAAAAATAGTTTTCCTGTACAAAGGGAAATAATTTTAAAACTTTATCTGTGAGCCACGAATAATAGATGCAATTCAAGATCATATTCGTACGGTTCTTTTTTTGTTTCCCATGGCACACATTCCCGCTTTCCATTTCACTTCTTCGGGAGAATAAATTTTATTCCGAAGCCGGCAATAAGAACGTTTATATATTTTTTCACTCTATCGTGCGTAATATTTTGTTCGCAGGCCGAACGTGTGGATAATCGAATAACAGTTTCATAAAATATTCCTTTTTCTTTTTTAGCCGTCTTCTTTCCTTAGTACAATATATATATTATTAGGAGCACTTTTTTTCGAGTAAATCGTGCGTGAATTGAAGATACACCTAAATATAATAAGCAGTTTTTAGAGAGGAATTTAAAACGACGAAAAAATAATCTACGGTTTTTTTATTTTACTTTACGCCCCTCCCCATAACCCTGTTCTCTAGATTTTAATATTTTATATTCTTTAATTTTAATCTATATTTTTCGGTGGTTTTGCCAAAGGAAGTAATGCTCTTTTTAACCTTAAAATGGTTCTTAAATGACGATATTATGATTTTCGAATTACCGAATTAACCTTGTACTGACTAATTTCGTACTACATTTAATTATACTGTCTTATATTTAAAAAAATTTCGAATGTTTAATTTATTTGTTTTGTTGGGATTGATTGGCACGTATGGAAGGCTACGTACGAGGTAGTTTTCAATGGACACTTCAATAAAACAGCTCTAAGGAAATCGCCAAGAAGTAATGTTTCCGAAAGCCAGGACCTGCAAGTTACTGTTTATAAAGCGCTTTAGGAGATTATGGAAACTTTTCAGCTGTTCGGTAGCTTTTTTTTTGAAAAGTTTCCATTATTTCAACAAGTACTATATAAATATTACTTCTTGGCGATTTCCTCGAAGATGTTTTATTTAAGCCCCTATTGTAATAACTTTTGGTATATATACAGGGTGTTTCAAAAGGTTATGAAAAAATTTTAAGAAGTTGTAGGGGGTGAGTTGAGAAGTATGCCTGTTTTTCCCCCATTTTCCTACGATGAGTTAAAAGAGCGCAACAAGCGCAAAACCAAGTAGCAGGGACTTTAAATGCTGTTTAAGTTTACTTTTTTACGCTGGTTACCTCGATTTGTTTACAAAGTCCTTTTTTACCTATCACATCCTGCTGCTTGGTTTTGCGCTTGTCGCAGCCTACTTCCAGGGGCTAGTAGGCCACACTTTGAAGCTCTCTGGCGCTCTTTTAACTCATCGTAGGAAAATGGGGAAAAAACAGGCATACTTCTCAACTCACCCCCTACAACTCCTTCAAATTTTTGCATCACCTTTTGAAACACCCTGTATATTTTGGAAGTTCTAAATAAGGACGTATTGGTAAAAAAATGTATGCATCTGAGCGTCACGAGTGTTTTGATATCTTACTGAGGAAGTGATAAACAAATGACTAAGGGGGGGGGGGGCGGGTTCGGGTAGACGATACTCGTTGGGGTCAAATGTCAGCGAAACTGTTATTGTTTAGGCCAATTTCTAGTCTAGTCTGGGTGCTTTGTAACTAAAGCGTGTTTTTTGTCTATTCGCAGCTCGATCCAGTCTGCAACAGGGAGACTCAAATTACGAGAAGCGAGTGGTAGAAACATCGCAGACTCTGTTTCCTTTCGACGGAACAATAAAACATCCCCCGCTGGCATCGGCGACACCGTTATGGGGATCAACTGACAGTGTCACCCGAAGAAAGCGAAGAATAGCCAGTGACCGGATAAAGAAAGCTTGTTTATATCCGCGGATTTTAGGAGAAGATGAGGGCGGAATCGTCCTGGCCTCGCCCCGGGTTCCCCTCGTATTTGCCTCTTAATAACTCCAAATGAGAGGAAGAGTGGCTTCAGTCGTCCCAGTTCGGACTTGAGAAGAAAGAGAAAACAACTTTTCCCCCGTATCAATCTTTATCCCCCGTCCGCGGAAGATGCGGCTATTCCGCAAACGGTCCCCCTCCCCTCCTCAGCTGGTTCGGCTGTCCTTTCACTCCTCGGAGTGGGACGCCAGCGGTGGCGCCCTCGATCGGGAGTTTTCCGAAGCGGGCTGGGAGAGCGAGGAGGAGGCCAGTGGCGGCGCGTTCCTCGCCAGAAGGGGCCGAGGCAACTCGACGGGATCGACGCGCGACGATTTGTTCTCGACCAGCAACGGCGCGACGCCGGGTTTGTCTCGAAATTGGCGATTCTCGCTTCCCAGCATTCCAAGCGCGGCGGCCACGCTCGACTACAACCGAAGCAACGACAATTACGCCACCGATTCTTCTCTCTTCGACAACCGGACAAGCAACGGGATGATCTCGCTGCAAACGTCCTGCAAGTTAGCGCCGTTAGTTACTTTCACAGAGTCACCAAAGAAGCCCAGGAAAGGTGAGTGTCTTTCGTTTATTTTTCGGCTCGTTTTTGCCATTTTGGCAGTCGGGGCTCAAACAGGGTGGCCATGGTACCTGGAAAACCTGGAATTCCTGGAAAAGTCAGGGAACTTGAATATGGGTATAAAAATCAGGGAACTTGAATATGGGTATAAAAATCAGGGAACTTGAATATGGGTATAAAAATCAGGGAACTTGAATATGGGTATAAAAATCAGGGAATTGAAAAAAAATAGTCTAACAATCAGTTTAATGTCAGGGAATTTAATTTCATTTGCAAATAGGAAACTATTACTAAAATATAGGTTAAAAAATACAAAATCTTGGCACAAAATAAGTCAGGGAAAATCTCCAGAGATGGTCGGGGAAAACCTGGAAAAGTCAAGGAATTTGATTGTGTAAAAACTGTGGCAACCCTGTCAAATTCGTAAGACGCGATTAAATAAATTAAAAACATTCTATGATTTTTCGCGATTGGCGGTGACGCGACCTCGAAAACGATGTTGATAATCAATTGTTAAGAGTATTACCTAAAGATCTAAACGAAGAATCGGGTTGTCAAAAGCTTCAACAGCCTTAATCTTCATTGTTTCGTTCGTGGACCGAGTGACTAAGTTATAAATATAATAATACAAGGGGGAGGTTTGTTTTGGTTTCTAATTACGCGTTTAGCCCGATTAACTTTGAACCCCGAAGGGAGGGGAGATTGCCAACTGTCCAAACACGCCGTAAATTTCCATACGTCCCTCGCAACAGTCCGCGCAAACAAAATACGTATTCTTTTCCCTTTTCGCCGGTTCATTAAAATTCGGGAGGCGTCCCGATGGGAACAATCGAAGCGACGCGTCAGGTGTTGACCCTGTCCGAGTGCCGAATTGGTGTCATCCAGACCATTAGGTTTTTAGTTGCCGAATCGAGCGACGCCTGTTCCTTTAATTCTCAAATATCCCTAAGGCTTAGCCCTGGTCGTTCGTTTTGTTGTAGCTAATTTCGCCCCCCCCCTGGTATCCCGCCCCCGGGGGCCGAGTAGCGCCACGAGAGAGAGAGGGCTGGGGATAATATTTTACAAAAGCACGACTTCGTCATTCCAGTACGAGAATTTATTTCTAATGAAAAATAGGCTTGACTGTAATAACAGGATTTCTTTTTATCGGCAAATATTTTTCTTCCATCTCCGTCCGAAAGAGTTCTGTAGGCATGTAGGGCAAAAATTAATCTTTGCTGAAGATTTAATGAAGGTCTTTTTTATACCGTCGAGAGAGGGAAACCGGTATTATGTAGGATAAGACGTCCCCGAGGGATCGCCGAGAAATATTTTCTTTCGCGGTTTTTTTCTTCTACCTCGCACTTAGCAGGAACTCGATAGAATACCTTTTTTTTCAAATAATTTCTGACTGTTTGGCGTAATTATAGCTCCTTATTTAACCCGTCGAAAGGGGCGGATATCCACGAGAGTATTTAGCGTAAACAAATTCCGCTTCGATCTCTGTTATTCGATCTTCCTCGAAGGCCTCATCGAGTTACGGGGCTTTGGAGGCTGAAACGAAACGGCTGTATTAATTGCCTAATTTAGATACCGCATCGTGAGTTATTGGGTGACGTCATCGAGAGTTCCCATACGAAGTTTTCGACCAGCGTCCTTTCGGGGTTGAAGACTGAGGCCGAGTTGTTGTTGGGGATCGCTTTCGCTCTTTGGTGGAATCCATCTTCGTCTTTGTCCGCTCGCTCCACCGAGAGGTTCGTTTTATGATTTAAGCGTCCCCCGTCATTTAGGCCACGCTCGCCTCTTTCCCCGCTCGGGGGCGCGCCGAAATCTCCAGCCATAGCCGCTTCGACACCAGTCCTTTTCTCTACAGGATCGGAGCGCTAAAGGGAGGAGAGGGGGGGGGCTTTTTTTTTGGCTTCAACTTCTTCCCGACATATCCCGTCCTTGCCTCGAAGACTGCTAAAAAAGGCTGGCGCGCACGGAGAGCGACCCCTTACTTCGGAATGGCGTGCCACGCACGTGGAGGGATGGGTCTTCCCGAAAGGACACCGTGGTTGTTGTCGTGCCCCAACGTAAGTTTTATCATCCCGGGACGACAATGGGCGATCTTTTTGTATGTTCGGCCGCTCGGTGAGCGCCTCTTATTTGCTGATATACTTCGGTGGCGTCGTGGAACGCGCTTCGGGACAATGGAGGAGCCGACAGAATTTTACGTTCGATCCCCAACGGTGTTGTATTCGGCGTTCCGTTCCGCCGGTATCCAGGCGCTGTCGAAGTCCTAGTGCGAGTTCTAAACCCTCAACGGGGCAGACGGGCGTTTAACTCGGGGGTCTTCTATCTGTATGTTTTTTATAACCCCCTTAAATCTTTTTGTCCGGGGTTTCGAGGATTTAGTCCCTCTTACCAACAGTTCTACGTTGCGATCTATTTAGCGCGAGCTGGTTGTCGTGTGATAAAACACCGTATCTTAAAGGCGTCGAGACCGCGATCCAGGTAAAGTCCTAGATCGATTTTAGTGTCACTTTTTATTTCGAGACTTCTATCCTAAACATTCCGAAAAAAAAAGCTAGACACCCCTCGGATGTCAAAAAAATCGAAATGTTAGCGAAACCTTCCCAGTCATCTTTAAATTACGGAAGAATTCGGTACATTTTAGAGTTGAAACTGGTTTTTATAATAATATTTAAACTCCAAAAGTCGCCTCGTACGTTTCACCTCCCTCCCCCACTTGAAATTGTCACTCATTTAATTTGTCACTTTTTAAAAAAAAACCTAAATTATTGAGTTAAATAACCCTAAATCTCCGCGAGAGCCTAGTTGAAAGCGCATCGGCCTAGACCTTGGCTTTTCTCTAATCAATTCGGCGCATCATTTCGAACGACGTCTCATTTTTTTTAACGCTTCTCCGCCTAATAGAAAGCGATAAATAAGCCTTATGATTAATGACCGTTAATCATAGCTAAAATTAATCGCGGATGGTTCTTTCCTTTTTATCGGCTTCTCTTAAGCCTCGGTCGCTTATCTACAAATCTCGGAAAATCTTTCTCGAACCTTAGAACTAGTGGAGAGAAGAGAAAACACCAGCTTAATCGTTGGATTTCGGGGTCTCTCGCGGCTTGCTTCGAACGCGTTTCAAAATAATTCCGAACATATCTATCGCCCTTGAGTCACCAGTTTCAATTGTTTTTTGATCCGATAAGCGAAACATAAGCGCGTGAACCGAGTGGGGGTTGTTTGAACCGATAAACGTATCTTGAATCCGTTAATTTTCGATTCTTTCCGGGGCTGGCTATCTCCGGATTCGCATCTCTTTTTCAATTATTTTATTCGGTTTCCTTTCTCCGTTTCTCATTGAACGGGCCATTTATTTTCAATCGAGATTCGAGAAGGCATTTGCATCAAGCGAGGGTGAACGATTAAATTCCTTTACGGGAAAAGATGCGAAACACATTTACGCTCCTTAAATGAAATTCCCGAATGAAACTAAAAACAGAATCTAGGATGCTGGAGAACCTTCAAATTAATTTATCTATTTCCTCGCTTGGTTGCCGTTAAGGATATACGTTGTATTTTTCATTCGTTCTTAATACATGACTGCTCCTTCGAATCGGTTCTGTTGTTTTAGCGAGTTTCGCTGATACGTTTTTGAGAAATTTATTCGCGAAGAAGGGTTTGTTTTCCTTTAACTTGACAGTTTAGTTTAAAGGCTGGAATGTCGTACAATCTGCGGGTGATTCATCTTCGTATACTTCGGATACGAATATCACTCGACGCTAATTCGAAATAGCAACAATCGCGCTCCGTTGAAGTCGCCTTTTTAAATAGTTTTGACCCAAATTTTCCAAACTCATTGTTTCGCGTTGAAGGTTGTTCGTTATTGGCTAATAATGAATGTCACTCTTAACCTCATTAGTGTCGCTATGCTAAAATAATAAATACGAAATTACTACGTCATTACGTAGCTTTAGAAAATATAATGAAAAATTTCCTATAAAACTATTATACGTCCATTTTAGTTTATCCCCTTTGCAACGACGGCAAATATTACCGGAAATATTTCATTATTTAAGTCTTCAATTCCTTTTAACGCCGTCGGTGGAAAATCTGTTCCAGAAAAAAGTGGAAAAATCTCCGCGAACAATTTAAATTGGTACCGTGCGTTTAGGGGGGTTCCATCCTAAATCCAATTACCACCCGCCACTTCCAACTTTGTCATTTGCATTTCGCAATTCCCGTCGAAAGGGGGGAGGGGAAAATGAGGTCCCTCCCCAACTTCCGCGCGCTCCCGCTGTCCCAAACTCTCCGAAAAGTTTATGAAATCACCATCTGCTTCCCGACTTTAATTTATATTCCCCCAACGATTTTTAACCTGACATGTAGAAAACCTAATGAAAATTTCTGTACTACAATTTCCAACGCGCGAAAGTAAAAAAAAAAGTCATTACGACCGCGTCTCTCGTGGCTTTAACAAACCCCCAAATTGCCTTCCAAACGAGCTTTATACACTGTGTCTCTTACGTGGAACGGAGACTGCCTTTATTTTGACCACACAGTGCCGGGGGGGGGGGGGAATAAATTTTTCCCAGCCACCCCCTCCCCGGTGCGTTTGAAAAATGAGAAAATTTCTTTTTACATAATTTCCAGACGGCCTCACGGAACACAAACGGCAGATATTTTCTCTTTATTTCGGGTTTCTACGTCCGAATATTGGCCTCGAGGTATGACGATTGGGTACTTGGAAAAGAAAAACCGATGGTTACTTTCCATAAGACCTAGGTAATAATTAATAGTTTGGTGGTCGGAGACAAGCTGAAACTTCATCATAAATAAACATGACTCTTGTTCCAGTATATAGGGCAGGAGTGTACGCTGAAATAAATCGCAATTTCACGCGTTAATAAATTGATTTTTGAACTATAATTTAGTACGTTACTTCCTGCTTTGAAGTTAACGCGCCGGACATTATGAGGTCATCGAAAGTGTAGCCAAAGGCGAAGTTATACTAATACGATACAGAAAGTAACCGGTATAAACCATCCATCTTAGATAATCTTTTTGTAAATTACTTTACCCGCAATTACCGTCGCCTTAGGTGTCAAAAATTCAGTTTAGCGAGATACAACTTTTGTAAATATTATCTTAGATATAATAGTTGAAGTTGCAGTGGCGTAGTGTGGGAGGGGTAAAGGGGGCGGCCAGCGGCCTGGACAATTGAAACGAACGGGTCTGGCCGAGATCGTGGATCGGAAAAGTGATAAGTTCTACACTCCTCACTTTCCGCCCCAAAAACTATTCAAATCCGAATATAGTAACGCCATCTCGTGTCTGTAATCGACACTATAGTTTTTTAATATGGTTTTTAAAAATGGCGATTTTCAGTAAAATTGGTTCGCAGATTATTTTATTCTCAATTTAATAGGATTTGTCATTGTTAAAGCCGTAATTTTTTTATATCGCATAGGTAAATAGCAATTAGCTTTACATCAATAAAAATTCAACAGTTATTGCATTCTATTATTATTATTTAAAAAAAAAATCTGATGAAAACATTTAAAAAACTAAAAAAAGAAACGCGATGCAAAAAATTCATTAGATTTCGCGGCGCCAAAAAATCTGCCCGTCTGCTCGCCGAATTGAATCGTTTCCGCTTACGCCTAGTTCTGATTTCACCCGCTAGGACCGATGGCGTTTGAATCAAACTTATTTTCGAAGAGAACTATCCCTGTGAGTTATTGTTAATCCATGCTTGGCAATCGAACAAGAGGTACAAATTAATATTGACCATTGCATTAAATAGTTCGCGTTGAAAAAACCCGCGGAGTAAAATTTTAATTTTTAAACGACTTGAATCCTTTTACAATCAACAGAGTACCACATAATTTTCACCGATTTTTTTGCTTAGCCGCGAAAATAGGGGGGGGGGGATTTAGGGTTTGCCCCGGGGTGGAAGAAATATACGCTACGCCACTGTGTAGTTAGTATAATGTGCCAAATTTTTATTTATAAAAAAATATTGTAACGCTAAGTACTCGGATAATTAACAACTGCCTAATTTAAGGCTTTACGAGTGTAAGAAAATTGTGAACAGGACCACATGGCTGTCTTAAGTACCGTGCCAATCCACGCAAAAATGACTAGAATCCGTCGTGCTTTGGATAGCATTATTATTTCTTACCACTTGACTCTCCACACGACGACAACATTCCGGGGGAGATTCTAGCGCGTGTAAGGTCACGGTTTTCTCACTTCACTCTATTAATAAAAGAGCGCTGTTTATATCGATTTATTTTTAGTGTACACCAGCACCTTTTGGCGAGCCATTTGGCACCGAAACAATATTAGAAAAGGGGGGTTTGGAACTTGAATATCCAACGTAATACATTCCCCGACAGTTGCCTAATACCGCTCGCCCCCCTCCCCGGCAGACCCCTTCTGATACAGCGTTGTAGGGGAGTCGAGCGCTAATAGAGTTTTATTCCCGGGGCTCTCCCTTCCGCGTAGTTTGGGCGCGCGCTTGGTTGGAGTTCCACGCGCGCCGATTTTCCCTCTTCGCGAGTTCCGCGCCACTTTCTCCGGAGATATTTACCAATAAGTTTCTAGTAGTTCTCCTTCGTTTGTTGGGTAATGGGATACCGGAGTTCTTGTATCGTCTAATGAAAGCAAACAAGAAGATTGCGCTCGTATCCCGGAGCTCTTTTTGAGAGAGTCGCTGCGTAATCTGAGCGGCCCCAAAAACAAAGGTATCAAGAAGGGATTTCGGTATGTTTTTTTCTCTCTTTTTTTAAGTCTTGTCAAAAAAAAAGGCCTCTAGATTTTTCCAGGTTCTTTCCTTCTTAAAACTAGCTTACAGTGGCGGTTTTTTTAAAACACGGATTGCTTGTTACGTAATCATCTCGCGTTTGCCTTCGTCGTATGCCCGTGCACGTGCCAGGGTTAAAATAAAAAGAGTATCGAACCGAACCGTTCGTTTTTGAAGTTACCCGATAGCAGAAACGTTTGGCTCCTAGGATTAATAAGGGGATAATTTACTCCCTTCTCCGCCTTTGATCGCGCTTTCAAGTTAAGGTTGATCGCGTATTCTACCAATAACGCCATCACGTACCTTAAACCGAATTAAAGAAACTAAAGTCGAGCGACTGGTAACACTGAGAATCTGGCTCGGGAAAGAAGGTTTTTTCTCCCCTCTGTATAGTAAACTTGAAGGTTTTCCGCTAAAAATAGAGGTCATATCCTTTCCTCCAAATTGGATTGTTGGGGTTGTTTTATCGCCTTAATTCCGGCTTGCCCCGAGAGCACTTAGATTAATTAGTTAATTTATATAGTACGGGACCCCGCGATAATCCCGCTCGCGTATATCAGTCTCTAATTAAGGCGAAGAGAAGCCGACGGATAACGGATTCTGTTTAATTATTATTCGAATATTTGATGTTCCCAGCGACCGAAACGAGGGATAATTTGGCCAAACCGGAGTACCAGATCTCCGGTATCTTCCATCTCTGAGGTGGTCTGAAAGTGAAGAAGTATTGTTACGGATTTTTTTTATATTGGATTTCTGGGGATTGTGTTGTGAGAATTACAGCTTTTTTACCGCCGTGTTCATTCGAGTGTAGTTCCTAAGATGTTCCTTTTCGTCTAATGGCGGCGTGTTTCCCACCTCGACAATTGTATTTGGAAGAAAGTAAATCTTATTTATAAATCTTTGCGCGTTTGGCTCGAGACCAAATCTGACATTTTGCGTGTTTTTTTTAGAACTGCCCTGCCCACCTCGCTTTCATTTTCGGGGTTATTTTTTTTTCCTCATCCCGAAAAACAACTGACATTTCAATCAAAGTTTGAGAGTGGCTATTTCTCTATTATATAGTTTTTCCATTTATTTTCCATTCATAGTTGCTCGGGTTGGTTTCTTTTCTTCATCGGCGGTTTTAGAAAACCTTTTACTTCTCCGTTTCCCCAATTTTGGGGCTACTAGCGGGTAAGAAAAGATATAATGTATCAATCAACATTGATGAATGGCCCGTTCATTTTTCCCTCGGAGCTTCCATGATGTTTCTCGTCATAATTGTAATTTGGAGCTTTATTCATAGCTTGTTTATTTCGGCCATAGTCAAAGAAAGAACCATTTTCCTCCGTTGGAGCCCGCGTCTGCTTTGAATGGCTTTGGCTTCCTTTTTAATATCAGCCCTTCGTTCCCCCATTCTTACGGGATACTATCGAATATTGGGCGCTTTTTATAGCACGCGAGAAGGACCTCATCTTTTATACGCACTCTTTCCGAAAAAAGCTCGAGCTATTTAATACGTTTTTTATTCCTTTTGAATGTGATTTAATCCAATCTGGCAAGCTCTCCCCGTCCAATCTATTTTAGACCATTTTCGCGAGATTCCGTAAAGGGACTCGCCATAATGGGTGGTCGTACTCGCGAAAGGAAAGTCGCGACCGGTTATGGCGACGTCCGTGTTCTTTTGGACTAGTTCGATCGAACCGTTGCGGGTCGTTGGGAACATCTGCTCGAGATCTCGTTCGAAACTCGCTGTCAACTTCGTCTAACCGTCGCTATTGTTAGATTAATAGGTGTTTAAGGGAGTCAATTGTTAACTTTTTAAGCGGATAGCGTGATGCCGCCAACTGTTTCTAAAAATGGGCACTAAGTCGGGAGTGATTGGAGGCAGCCACTTAAGGGATTCGAAGTGCGTCGTTCTAATAGCCCGGGACTCGTCTCGCGGACTGCCGCTATTCTATCAATCAGAAAGTTTTAATGAGAAGTCCGCTCCTAACTACGTTTTAATTAGCAAAACGGACGGGGAGCAAATTTGTTCGGACATAAACGCGTTTTCAACGTCTTTTAATGATGGCCAAAAAATCCACCGTTAGGACTAATGGTCAGTCATGCGAGAATGTTTAAGAATATTTAATACGCTTTTCTCAGTTTGGTGTGTGTGTGTACCTTTTTACGTAATAATCTAGCGTGTCAGGAGGACTTTGCAGAGAACGCGATAGAGGGGTACATCCGGTTCTTTCGATGCTGGTAACTGAATGGTAAGCGTGACTTCGGTGTTTGGTATATATTAGGGAACTGCAGGGGTGTTCTTCGACGCGAGAGGCACCAAACCGTACCGGTGTGGGCCCTAATTAAAAGCGCCGAAGACTGGCGTTTATACTCTCTCTCTCTCTCGGTTTGGTCGCCCGCATTCCTGCTCGATGACTTTCCCCCAAAATTCTTCCGCACTTTGGCGGCTAATAAGCGATGGAACCCCTCCAAAATATCGCCAGCCCGTCATAAGGCGCTTTGGAATAATCAAGGCGAATACCTGACTTTTGCCATGGATACGGGGGGGGGGGGGGATTCTATGCCTAATTAGAAGAATGAAATTATCGAGGAACTGGTTTACCCCTCTCACTGCCCCTCCATAACCCATTACCATAACCCATTAGCCAGTTAAGCGAGATACTCCTCTGATACTTCAGTCAAAGATATCGTCGCGTCAACCCCCGCTTCCGAAAGAACAACCAGGTAAATTTTACTCGAGTTATTGTAAATCGGTACGATTCGAAAAAATGTCTGACATCAAACCGAGCCGAGAACGGGTCGTCCCGAAATTATAGCTTGGATTCATCCATTTTTCGTCATTAAGGTTGGAATCAGTGGTTTTTGATCCGTTCTAGCCTCGAAGCCATATTTTGCGGCCTTATTAATTTCTCGTATTTCTGGCCCAAAAAAAGGAAATTGTTTTGCTAGGCCGGTTATTGTTGGTAATTAATTTTGCCACGGTAGCCGCGCGAATGAGCCGAGTATTCACGCGGGGGCCTTTCGATACGATGTTATTGCGCGAATTATTTTCCAGGTATGAGAGGGTGAAATACGTAACAGAATCGATTTGGGTCTCGTAAATAATATAAATGATAAAACCATAATGCCAGAAGTAAATTAATTGAAGTTATCGAAATAGCAATCCGAATCGGAGGGCTTTTTCCCTATGAAAATGATGAGAAAATCGAGTCAAATAAAAGCTAATTAAATTAAATCGTCTTTGTTGGCTTTCTGACAAATAAAACATACTTTAGGCATTCTATTTTTACTGGTGCCCATCTTTTTTCGACGTATTATCACGCCAAAATAGACGCGATTCGTTTCTTTACTACGAGCACACGTTATATTCCCAGAAGTAAATGAACCGAAGTTATCGAAATAGCGCTCAGAATCGGAGGGCGTTTTCCCTATGAAAATGATGAGAAAATCGAGTGAAATAAAAGCTAATTTCCATCCCCGTCTTTTGACGCGACAAATTGCACTTGGGAATTGTGGGTATAGCTATTTCTATGCATAAAAAATGGTTTCATAAAAACCAAAACCGTTTTTTTTTTGGCCTAGAAGCACGCAAAATTTCAAATTCGAGGTCAAAATGTAACTTCATAAGGAAAACGCCTCCTACATTGGGAGTATAAAAGTCTGATAATTTAGGTTCATTTACTTTTGTTGGATTTTGGAACTAAATGAAAATCGTCCTAATGGCATATTTGGAGAAGATAGGATATATGTGGATTAAATTGAAATTTGTGAGTTAGTTTTTCCAGATTCGTGAAAATGCAGAAGTGACGTCATTATCATTATAGTGCAAGGCTAGGGTCATCCCCCTTTTCGCCTAACTTAGAGAGATGAGCTCCTTTTTGTTTAAATTTATCGTGAATACCAGATGTATACTGTTGAATAACACAGCCGCTGTTTCAAAATACATTTTGTTAAAAACAAACAACGGGACACAAAATATAGTTACTAATAAATAATCGTGATAATTTTACAGTTTTATCACATTAGGCGCGGTAAATGTGTAACCGTGATTCGGTGCACACATTCGAGGTTTGTCAAAAGGTCAGGGAAAAGTCAGGGAATTTTCAAAGGTTTCCAAAAGGTCAGTGAAAAGTCGGGGAATTTGGAAATGTTTCCAAAAGGTCAGTGAAAAGTCGGGGAATTTGGAAATGTTTCCAACAGGTCAGGAGAAAGTCGGGGATTTTGGAAATGATTCCAAAAGGTCAGGGAAAAGTCGGGGATTTTGGAAATGTTTCCAAAAGGTCAGTGAAAAGTCAGGGAATTTGGAAAGGTTTCCAAAAGGTCAGTGAAAAGTCGGGGAATTTGGAAATGTTTCCAAAAGGTCAGTGAAAAGTCGGGGAATTTGGAAATGTTTCCAAAAGGTCAGTGAAAAGTCGGGGAATTTGGAAATGTTTCCAAAAGGTCAGTGAAAAGTCGGGGAATTTGGAAATGTTTCCAAAAGGTCAGGGAAAAGTCGGGGAATTTGGAAATGTTTCCAAAAGGTCGGTGAAAAGTCGGGGAATTTGGAAATGTTTCCAAAAGGTCAGTGAAAAGTCGGGGAATTTGGAAATGTTTCCAAAAGGTCAGGAGAAAGTCGGGGAATTTGGAAATGTTTCCAACAGGTCAGGAGAAAGTCGGGGATTTTGGAAATGATTCCAAAAGGTCAGGGAAAAGTCGGGGAATTTGGAAATGTTTCCAAAAGGTCGGTGAAAAGTCGGGGAATTTGGAAATGTTTCCAAAAGGTCAGTGAAAAGTCGGGGAATTTGGAAATGTTTCCAAAAGGTCAGGAGAAAGTCGGGGAATTTGGAAATGTTTCCAACAGGTCAGGAGAAAGTCGGGGATTTTGGAAATGATTCCAAAAGGTCAGGGAAAAGTCAGGGAATTTTAAAAGGTTTCCAAAAGGTCAGGGAAAAGTCAGGGAATTTGGAAATGTTTCCAAAAGGTCAGTGAAAAGTCGGGGAATTTGGAAATGTTTCCAAAAGGTCAGGGAAAAGTCGGGGAATTTGGAAATGTTTCCAAAAGGTCAGGGAAAAGTCGGGGAATTTTAAAATGTTTCCAAAATGTCCGGGAAAAGTCAGGGGATTTTAAAATGTTTCCAATAGGTCAGGGGATTTTAAAATGTTTCCAATAGGTCAGGGGATTTTAAAATGTTTCCAATAGGTCAGGGGATTTTAAAATGTTTCCAATAGGTCAGGGGATTTTCAAAGGTTTCCAATAGGTCAGGGGATTTTCAAAGGTTTCCAATAGGTCAGGGGATTTTCAAAGGTTTCCAAAGGGTCAGGGAAAAGTCAAGGAATTTGAAAATGGTCCAAAAAAGTACCCCAAAAAAATAAGCCAAATAAATTTTTGAAATAAAATATTTTTCAAGATCTTTACCTCAAACTATTCATTTAATCTACAAAAATGGTCAGGGAAAATTTGTTAATTTGGTCAGGGAAAAACCTGGAAATGT
The DNA here is from genome assembly GCF_980474605.1 of Leiobunum rupestre. Taxonomy (NCBI): domain Eukaryota; kingdom Metazoa; phylum Arthropoda; class Arachnida; order Opiliones; family Sclerosomatidae; genus Leiobunum; species Leiobunum rupestre. The sequence goes on from NC_143394.1 coordinate 42,959,439, forward strand.
CAGGGAATTTAATTCCAGAAATTTTGTACGAACCCTGATATCTCTCAATACAAATATTACAAACTTAGGGCATACGAAAATCCAATTTAACCTACAAAAGTCACTTGATTGTAGGAGAGACTGTAAATTCGTGTGAGGATGCTTTCTGGTGTAAAGCGGCGAGTAGGTAGCGTTCGTACCCGATAGCTATGAGTAGGAGTTTAAAAGAGGTGCGCTGGCTTTTCGAGGTTTCGCCCCTTGTCAAGAATAGCTTCGTTAATTTTTGGATGAAGGTAATAAAAAAAAAAGAAATGGTGAAAACGTCATCACCCTCGCGCCAATGTACGCGTATTCCTCCGCCGCGGAAGGTTACGCGTCTGAGCCTCATTGTATTTATTAGGCGTTAACGAGAAATTATGTTTCGGGATATCCTTTTAACACGTCCACCGCGTGTTCCTTTCGCCCCCTCCCCCGCCCCCCTTACTCTTCATTTCCTGGACAACTCGCCCTTCTCGTAATTTCGCTGTTTTCAGGCGGTTTTCTACGTTACTCCCTACGTAGATGAAATTCCCTTACCTAAACACGTAGTCAAGGTGGCGGTTACGTAAACTTCACCACGTACCCTACCGTTCACGTAACCGCCACTTTACTCGGCTCAATATTGCGGGGAAAATTATACGCTTATAACTAACTTTCATTTTTTTCTAACAAATCAAAAGGATGTAGTTTTCAATTTTCTTAAAATTTCGGGGCGTTTCTGGTCTCCCATATACTCCCATCCGACCGGAATGTCGCCCTTAATGGGTTAATATTGAATTACAACGCGACGACGCCGAGATCTTTGGAGTTAGATAATACGATATTAAAATAGTTGGACTGAATTTTAATACTTTATTTTTAAATCTTTTTCCCTTCCTTATACGTCGTATATCCGTTTTGCGAAGTATGAAAAAAACAATTATTGATTGAAATGCCTTGGACGAAGTTAAAAAAAGGAACAGGAATTTTTACAAAGATTAGATTACTCAAAGACGTAATTAAACTTGATTCTGAATTAAGATTTATTTTGTACCGAATGAGTTGCGTAATTTTATTTATTGATAAGGATGTTTTTACGAGCTTGTTTTTTCGAATTGCTCCAATCGTTGGCGATCCGTGAGAGTTCTAAGTCAATTTGGAAGTTTATTTTTTTTTAAATTTATCGGTTCAACTAAACTTTGAATTTTGAAACTTTGATAATCACTTGTCAGTATTGATAAGGGCGAGTTGAAGGTTTAACCGATATTTTAAGATGTTTCCTCATAAATATATATAGAGAAATATCTTCTTCGCAGGCACTTTTCAAAGGGCGCTAATTTCCCACGCGCGGATGCAAAATATTGAAATTACGTATTACATTTCAATACGATATTTACTCAAATGTAATATTTTTAGAAAACCTGACATCCCCAGCGGGCCTATACAGTGGCGGACTGGGCCTAATGTATAATGGGTTCCAGGAGAAAAATGACCCCAGCCTTAAAAACTATAACGCTATCATGTATGGCAGGTTTGGTCTATGACTAGTCGGAGACTTTTTCTATAATTCTTATATTTTTAAACCTATCCCATCCTATCTTATCATGTAAATCTTTTTGGAATCATAATTGCTTTTTTAAGCTAAAATTGGTAGTATCATATCCTGTATTTGAGAAATTTGTATCCTATATTATCATATAGTAGTGTCCCGTATAATATAATCCTATTTATTCTTAAAGGAATTTTAAATTTTTTGGCTGAGCCTTCTGGATCGAATTACATTATTGGGATAGGGAAAGTGAAACTTCTGTCGTAAGATATATCATATACTTCTGGTAGTACTTCAGAGTCGGACGATATGGGAAAGTACCTTCCGAAACTTTAATTCGTAACTTCATAGTTCCCATTCATCTCGTATTTACTCGTGCAGAAATATAATCACTGACCAGAGCTACCAATTTTCTCAAATTGCTCTTTTTTTCGATACTTCGTAAAAATCATTCCTTACATTCTATAGCTCGCGCTCTTCAAGCGAATATTTTTTTTAACACCGTCAGTTTGCACTTGTACGATTTTTTCTTCAGTCCGTCAATTCTCCATCCGTGTCTGCTAGCTGTAGAACTTCTGTAACCCCACCCTCAACCTGTTTACCAAGAAAGATGGCTCTATATCGCTAGCAAAACTTTTAAATCAACTTTTTAAAACTTTGATATTTTATTTTTCTCCGTGCTAACTTTTCCTTCTATACGTTAACTGGTTCGGGATAGGTAAGGAGAGAAAACGAAGAATTTTTTAAAGGGTCTCGTCAATTGGGGAGGGGGGGGGGGCTAGCGGGTAGTACTTTAAACGCGTAGATGACTCGGGTTCGTAAGAAAAGGTTGGCCCGTTTTCCTTCACCCCTGGAATTCGCAAGGTCGTTCTCTTCTCGACGCAGTCAAGATGGTATGCTAAGTCATTTCAAAAGCAGTCGGTCTGGCAGAGCGGGAGGGGAGTATAAAAACAGCTGAAGAAGGCGGCAGATATTTAAAACAGGGTTGTAAAGAGTTTTAAGTTCCGAATTATGACTAATGCAACGGCGGGACCCCGTTGAAGTTTCTAGGAGGTCCCACATTTTTTTTTGGCGCACCAGCGGTTCACTACTTCTTGGTTGGAAGGTAATTATTTCTCGCTGGTTTTGGGGAATTACTACAGACAGAAGTCACTTACCAGATAAGTATCCATATAGGTTCTTTTAATGAAACTCTTACCTTCGCAGATAAATAATAAATAATATTAATAATCAGCTAGGCTAATACCCAAGGCACCACCTTAGGTCTAAGTCATCAAGCGACTTTTAAAGCTATTAATTCAGGTGGCCGCGTTACATGGTATATTCCCGTTGGATAGAATCCTATTAGGTCGAATTCCAAATGGATCGAATCAAAGAATATACTTTCCCAATTGATCGAATCAAAAAATATAGTTTCCCAATTGATCGAATTCTAATTTTGCAATCCCATTGGGTCGAATCCCATTTATTCGAAGAAGTTTATAGAATAATTTCAACTATCCAAATCGAAGTAGGTTAGGTTTCATGCTTTCACTTGTGAGCAAACAAAATGTCGGTCGAATGGGACAGGCGGTTGAATGAGAATCGACCCAATGGGACAAAAGCGGGTTACATTGCGTAGGAGGGTGGTGGCAAGCCCTGCATACCACGCGAGCCAACTATTCTAGGCATTTTCCTGATTGGTTGCCCCGCTGTACTTTTAATTTCGAGATTTTTAAAAATCAGCCTGGAAAAAGATAGGTCTTTTCAAGCAACTAACATTAGCAAAATAGAAAGGTGGATACTTCTCTCGTAAGAGGTTTATTATTTACTTCTGTTAGATCTTATACTTGGCGATATGAGTCGCTTTAAATATTTAACATTCGTACGATAGGGGACCCCCCTTTGAGTATCTTGAGAGTCGGTATGTGTTTTTTGCAAATTGCGGTTCCTTCAACCTAATGAAGTTTAATTTAAACATTATGCCGTGGGAGAGTACAACCCGGAGATGCGCGCGTTGAGGGGTCGCCGCTTTTAAGGAACCTCAAATTCTCGCTAGTGTTTCTATTTATTTGACTTTAGATGGGTTAATTTCTCGCGTGAGAACCGCGGTTTTGTATTTGGCATAAATTAACATTAACATAAATAAGATGTACCGTCTCTTATTGCAGGGTTGCCACACGTCAGGGAAATCGGGGATAAGTCAGGAAATTTAAAAATGGGTCTAAAAAGTCAGGGAATTTAAGAATTTTTAAAAATTCGGGGAAAAGTCAGGGAATTCAATTTTATCTTGGCACTTTTTAAAGGTAATTTTACTCTAGATCTATGACAAATTCTATGATTATCATTTATTTCCTTGAAAGTTGTGCTAATTTATTCAACATTGCAATAACTTTTTAACTAAAATATAAGTCCCATTTAAATTTATTAACTTCTGATAAAAGTGAAAAGGGAAAATCTCTTAAAATGGTCAGGGAAAACGGGGAATTTGAATCTGAAAATTTGGTGGCCACCCTGTAATGAATTTTGATGGCAGCTAGGAGCAACATACACAAGGAGAACGCAGCTAGCCTTTAAACACTCTAACGAAGGGTTGTGTACGAATTTCATTGGACGAGCGTCACGAACCTTTACGCTGCACGTTTTACGGGCGGGGGGGGGGAGACAATTTCCGAATTTTCCCCTTCCGACGGCAGCAGGCGCTAAAGCGTCTAGCCAATGAAAAACGTACACAAGAAAATCCACGACTTTTGACGGGTTGCGTTCTCCTTGTGTTTGTTGCTCCTAGATGGCAGCGAATAGCTCGAAATGTAAACAGCGTCACCGAGCTTTGACCTCTCGTAAGCTTAACGTTTATGGAATTAAAGGGGGCGATAATTAGATTTTGGTATCTGTCCCCGGTGATGGTAAATCCCAAAGGCGGATCGTTGTCGACGGAGGAAAAGGCGGCCACCGACAAATGCCCCCTAACGATCGAATCCGCGTAATTAGAGGGTTCCCAATTTAATCGCGTCTCGAAACCGTGGTTGCCGAAGTTAGGATTAGCCGCGGTAATATAGCAATGGGCCAACGCGCCTTCCAGTCAAACGCAGAGACAGTGTCGCCAACCCGAGTTTTAAAGTCTCATTAGTTTTTTCGAACGTGCTTGTTTTTACTTCTGTTTTGCGGAGTAAGTCCTTGTTTCTAAAATTACGGGGTAAAGTATCGCGAGACTTCGTGTTCCACCGCGGCTCAAACCTATAATCACGTAACCATCACCTTCCCGAGACGTACATCAGTCGAAAGTAGAAATAACTTCAAAATGTTATCGCCTGATTGATGGACGTGTAGTATTTAACAATAAAGGTACAAACGTAGCGAAAAAATCTTTCGAAATACTTGTTTTTCTCAATTTGGAGTTGCTATGTTTATTGGCACCGTATACGGCAATTTATGGAATGATTCGGCAGATTAATAGTTTGACGACGCTTTGCGGAAGCTCGTTTCCTCGTTGCGTCACATTCTTGTAATTTGCGACTTAGAAACAGTCTCTAATGGGGGGAGGGACGTTAATTAACCCTCCCTTCGCTCTATCAGGCGGACGTCGTCGAGTAAACCGTGTTTAGAAGTCTATTTTTGTCCTTGTCCTTGGTAGCGGCGGCCTGGTTGGGGGTTAGTATCTCCCGCTTAAAACGGTTTAATAGTTGGGGGCCGTCAGCTCCGCGCGTGTAATGCGTTTCGTAATCGTGACGCGAAAAGTAGGAAAAGATGAGTAATCTCTCCGTCGTTCTTTTTTTCTCCCCTAAATAGGTTTTCCGTTTCCACGGATTGGCAGGAAGCACGTGGGTCCCCGTAAGTACTCCGTCGCTCCGGATCCGCCCCTCGAACTTCCGGTTGATACGGAAGATGAAAATGAGGATCGAGAGAACGCGCCGAGGAGTTCGACGCTGACCAGCGCTCGAAGAGATACTAGTTCTTACGGTTCCACGCTTCCCGGCATCGCCTCCCAAGATTCGGACTTGTCGAGGTGGGCGGGAGCCGCTTCTTTAGACTGCCAGCGACGAATCGAAGCTATCGAGAGAAGAAGAAAGTCTGACAGTTACGAAATTTGGAAGAATAGTTGGATGCCCAGGAGACGAACGTCTCTGGCCATCACCGAAGACATTTGCGCCAGTCTGAACGACGACGCGTTGAGTTCTACCAACGGGGAGCAGGGACATTTGTTGACGCCTTCCAAAAGCGCCGATTGCCTGTTGGAAGAAGAAGAATCTCTGAACGGAGACGCCGATCTTCATCGAGACGAAGAGGACTGGAGTCATTTGGGAAGGAGCGCGCCGATGTACAGAAGCGTGTCCGCGTCGATATTGTGTACGACCGAGGAGAAAAGCTACCCTCGTATTCCTATCAGGAAGGTGAGCGACAGTGTTTTCGCAACGTCTCCTTACAATTGCTCTACCTCGGACTCTGGTCGCGTCGACGTCTTTCTACCTTGTAAAGCTTTAAGTTGCGAAGATTTGTCAGAGAACATCTCGAGCGAAGACAAAGCTCGATCTAGGCTGAGCTCCATCGAAGAAACCAACAGTACCGAAAGCGATACTGGCTCGACAAAAACCAACAAATCATCCCAACTGGGAACCGTCTTCGAAGAGGAAGTTTACTTGGACGAATTTTCTCGGAAAGAATTAAATAGCGCCAACGGTTCGGACACGTCGTCCAGCAACGGCAGCAGTCGGCCCTGTAGTCAAGTAACGGCCTCCGAAGACACGGAAAGCCTAGCCAGTTCCACCCATCACAGATCCGACGAGTCGGGCTACGAAAGTGACGGTACCAAAAACGGTGGAGAAGAAACTCATCACGAAGACGTATGCGCGAAAATGGTCACTTCTACGAACTCTGACGAGGTAGCTTTGCCCAAGAACGCGGCCCCAATGGCACCCAACTGTACAAATCATATTTCGCGGCCTACCACTCTTGGCAAAGGTCCTCTTTCCGATCTTCCGCCTTTATCTTTACCACCGTCGTTTCCGAAGAACGCGTCCGAAAGCAAGTTGTCCGATTTGAAAACTCCCGACCGAAATTTGCAAAGATTCACCTCGTTGTTGCAAAAGTTGACCGTGTCATCCGGTAACGCCAATAATGGCAACGCTCTAAAATCCCGTCATCAAGCGAACGGAACTTTGGAAGAAAACAAAACGTCATACGATGTCAGGAGCCTCCGGATTCGCGGCAATTCCGTGCTTTCTCATTTCGTTCCGAGAAGTAAAACCACTACGGATCTAGCGAGTGATACCAAAACGGCAACTCCGACTAACAATCGCGCCAGTGACTTCAAGAGCGGAGAAGGCAGAGCTAGAACTTCCGTTTCCGAGCTCGACGGCCCAGTTTCATTGACGAGCGGCGGAAAAATGGAATCTCCTTCCAAACTGAATCAATTCAAAGCTTGGACTCTCGACAGGAAGTTTATGCGAAACAAATGGAAGAAAAATTCTGCGTCCAACGAAGATAAGAGCTCCGCTGCTGCTGGAAAAGTAGCGGAAAAGGACTCCCACAAATCAATCGCGAATAGTGACGCGAAAGGTAACTTTGAATCTTCCAATTCCTCTCTGGGCGGAAGACCGAGAAGCAGTTTATTCGGGTCTCCACACTTGTTTAACGGTGAAGTAGACAGGACAACTAAAAACCGCGGAATGTCCATGTCCGTCTCGTCTTTGGACATTTCTCTCGACAGCGTTGCTCCGCCCTTGTGCGGCGATCTCAACATGCAACTACGTTTAAGAAAAGCGGGCTTCAAGAACTTGCCTTCCGCCGACGCTCGACGTAAACAGTGGCTAGAAACGCAAGTAGTTAACCCGCGAGGACTTCCCACTTCTGCCACGATAGGCGACATTCGAGAGGCGTTGCTGACGGCGGAAGTGCCGAATAGCTCGATTCGTCCGAGGTCGAAGAGCGAATGTCACGGTCGTCTTAGGCTAGATTCCGACAGCAGCGTATCCACGAACGGCGAAGACGACAACAATTCCCTTAGACGTCGTCGTCACCCATCCGAACCAGTTGTCGGATTCGCCACAAAATCCACCGAAGTGTTCAATGTGTGTCTCGAGAAAGACACTTCCGGCGAATTAGGACTTTATATCAAAGGCTACCATGATCCGGACAAAGGCGTACTTGGATACGTGATTGCCGATTTCGAAGACGGGGGTCCAGCGCAAAGGTAAACCTAATTTATCTTGGGACCTATTAAGGGCTAAATGAATTTGATTGTAATTAAAACTATTCGACGTTCAGATGTGGGCTTCTGAGGAGAGGAGACGAGCTATTAGTAATCAACGGGCGACAGCTTCAAGGTGTTGAACAGGATGAGGCCCAACAGCTGTTAAAAGCACCCGAGAACCACACTATGCACTTACTGGTGTCCCGGAAGGTAAATATATAGTGTTTATGGATTTAATGATGACGTAACTAATCACTACGACTTTATTAACAGTTACCTCGTCTCGAGAGTCACTGTCTCGAGCCGATTAGGGAATCCGGGTCATCATTGGCTAGCTCCGATACTTCTGAATCTGTTTTTGATAAAAATGTGAAGGAAAATGAAACGGTGAAAACCGAACCAGCTAGACCACCTAGACCGTCTTCAAACAGGCATTCTCACCCTGAAATACTTCCCTGTCGAACGAGTGCAATTGGTGAAAATGAGGTATGAAAATTATGAGGTTTTTAACCTAATTTCTGAAGCTTGCGTCAAATTTTTAAAACTGCTTTTGTTTCAATGAACTTTAGGCAACGGCAAACGGACTGTGCACTCTACCCAGGAGGCCGAAGCACGGACATCAACAATCCACGCTTTTAGTGGCCACTTTTGAAAAAGGTCCGGGAAAGAAGAGTTTGGGCTTTAGTATTGTAGGAGGAAAAGACTCTCCTAAAGGGGAAATGGGCTTCTTCGTCAAAACCATCTTTTCCACCGGTCAAGCTGCTGAAACTGGTCAACTAAAGGAAGGAGACGAACTGTTCATGTTGAACGGAGAACCCCTCAGAGGAATGTCGCACGCTCAAGCTTTAGCGGCCTTCAAGAAAATTAAACAAGGATTAGTCATTTTGCATTTAGCCAGAAAGAGTAACTCTAGAAAAAGGTAAATTTCACCGCTGTCTAAAATTACCAGTAATGGACAAACAAATAATACCATTTTTATTTAGTTCTGTGGTATCAAAATCGTGCAATGATTTGGATTGTCTCTCCTGAAGAAAAGTATATTGTGACGGGTTAATATAGTCTTTTTGGACTATTTATACCAGTTTTTGTAACTTTTGTAACAATATGTTGCTCAATAGTCTAGTCCCTCTTTTTTTTTGTAGCCGTCGCTTTATAAACAATAGTTTACCAAAATATAATATACAACCACCTGAATTCTATTCAAATATTGACTTTAACCTGCCCCCTATCCCTAATCCCCCTCCTTTTGACTTTTGACATCGTAAATTTACTGTCAATTTGTACACTAACGGTATCTTTGATGTTATTAAATAACTTCCACCGAAATGGAAGCATCTCGAAGTTTACCGTTAATTACCTGTGTATAGTTTTAAGCTGTTGCGCTGCAGTTTTAATCAAAATCTATGTCAATATGTAATAAATTTTATTTCGTTTTTACATTTAGTAAATGCTTTCTCATTCTCTAATTCATTTCGCAACATTTGTTTGTTAAAATAGGTCTACAATTAGAGTCCTTTAAATTTTTAACCGGGTTAGCTAGTTTAAAGAGATAGTGTCAGGTGGGACACATTTAGAATTTTGTGATGAGATAGATTTTTATGTCCAGAATTCTAAAATATATAAGTTAGTTATTTTCATTTCGCAACATTTGTTTGTTAAAATAGGTCTACAATTAGAGTCCTTTAAATTTTGAACCGGGTTAGCTAGTTTAAAAAGATAGTGTCAGGTGGGACACATTTAGAATTTTGTGATGAGATAGATTTTTATGTCCAGAATTCTAAAATATATACGTTAGTTATGAAAATTGACTTTAAAAATATTTGCTTATTGTTGACATCATAAATTGCTGCATCGGAAAATAACGAAAACCACCAATATTTTTCGAAAGCTTATTACATTATCATTTTTTTGGAAATAATTAATAATTAAATTCCTTATGCGTAAAACAATTATAATTTTATTAAAGGTAGGATTCCGATGTTGTATTAGTGTTCTCCATAAGGGTTAAAATGGTTTTTGAAAATCTCAAAGTTAGGCTTAACCCCTGTAGCACAAGCAAGTCGTTTTAAGGTCAGCGACCAAAATCCGACTCGAAAAGGCCAAAAAATGTTATGTACGTTTTAGTGACTATTAGTATTTAGTGTCGGGATGCCGACCGTAATTCGTGGACCATTATCCGACTTGAAGAATACCCTACACTTTTAATGACGGAATCGAAAAATTCGGAAATTGTCTTCCCCCCCCCCGCCCGTAAAACGTTCAGAGTAAAGGCTCGTGACGCTCGTCCAATGAAATTCGTACACAACCCTTCGTTAGCGTGTTTAAAGGCTAGCTGCGTTCTCCTTGTGTTTGTTGCTCCTAGGTGGCACCATATGGCAGATAATCCAAACCTTGGCATATAAATCGGCTGCTCCAAGGCAAAAACCTTATAATCCACATGAACCTTATTTTGAGATATCTCACTTTTTAGTTTTTTTTACTATTTTGTTAAATAATTTGGTTTAATCAATCAAGGGCGAGATTTTTTCGGGTAAATTTGAACAAGAAAACGATTGGTGGTGTTAAAAAAGAGCTAATATGACGTCAAAAGAAACGCCCCTAATAAAATTGTTTTGCCATGAGAAAATGAAGGGAAAAATTCTAATAATCTATAGCAAAACCAAGTAAAGATAGTTGTATGGTTTTGTCATGGGATAACATATATAATAATTTCATATTTAGCCATGCCAAAGCCGATTTTAGCTCAATTGTTTGGTTTTGCCATGGGGAAAATTGACAATTTAATTGATATTTATCTTTGTAATACCGATTTGTCATTGAAAATTTAAAAAAAAGAAATATAATTTTTTTAGCCAAACCAATTAAACGTAATCATATCGTTTTGCAGTGATAAACCAAAACGAAATGTACCTATATATTAATAAAATTTAAGCTCTTTAAAATTTCGGAAAAAACCCCAACGCAAAACCGAGCATCTACGCAAGTTATACGGTTTCGTCATGGTAATTTTTTTCACCAAGGCAAAACCATATTTAAATTTCAGTTATAGGGTTTTGACGTAGGTTTTACTGAAAAAAAAAATTAAAAAGTCGAACCGTTTATAGATTAAAACTAATTAAATAAATATAATTTTTTCTTGAAATTTTATCAGGAGATTTTTAGTGACTTAAAGTATTTAAAATCACAATAATCTCAGGGACTTCAAAGATTACGCGTAATCCCATTAGTACTGTCAAAGGTACGGCTCTGTACACCGATTACGCGGAGTGATCAGCCCCTCGCAGCGTAGTGACTAAAATGAATCTGTGGGTTTGAAGATATTCGAAAATAAAACCACACCGAAATATAATATCTGGACTTGCTGTACACGGTGTCGTGGCTGGAAGCATTTAGAGCGCCTGAACCTGCATCTAGCTATTGCCAAGATAGTTAATGATACTGGGAAATCTATATCTCAACGCTTAGCGAAAACTGTAGATTCAGGTAGATTTAACCTGTTTCACGCTCTGAATTATCAAAATAAATGGTAGGAATCTTTTCTTACGACCACTGTACTAGACAAAAACCACACTGCTCATCAGCATCCGGTCCATGTTGTGTAATCTGAAACGACAGCTGTGAAGTCCATATTGATAACAGCATCCAAAACCTACAACTTTATGTTGTTGTGCAGGTTGAAAACTCCGGCCGTTATTTGGATGTAATAATATAGAACGAGGATGAATATCAAGAAAAATCTGCAGCTCTTGAACTAGAAGTAATTAAGGATTTGCAGAATCAGCTTAACCATTAGATTGACAAACTGAGAGTTGTTAAATCAGTTCCGGACCTAGATGTAGAAACAGTGGCCAAAAATGTTTCTAGGTTTTGGAGTTACTACATTAGGCCCTTTGCTTGGTTCATTTCCCATCTTAAGCTGGTGTACGAAAAGGTGTTCAAGGTAATGTTTTGGCAGTAGCGTTGATTCTTTACAGACGTAGGGTGGTAACCGAGCGAATACACGACATGGTTCGTTAGTAGTAAAATGGGGTTGCAAATTCTAAATACTCCTGCCAGATTATGAACCACAGGAGTATTAGGTACACGTGACTAAACGCAACCAAACTTGGTATGAGGAACAGACTCATCCGCATCTATGCCATAATGCTTGCCTCCAAGCTGACATTAAATAGGACCACGCTACAAACTATGGGCAATGGTCTGAGTATGAAAACGTTTGCCGATATCTCGGCCGATACGAACCATTTGGTCATATCAGAAGGGTCATAGTTGCACCTAGGCCCATTTTGTACTGAAAATTGCCTTGGCGTGGCAGACAATCTCACCACTGTAGACTATGTCTTATTTAGTGAAATGTTGACCCATAATACTACCACAATGAAGTTCAATGAAGTGGGAGAGTGGAGCCTAGGCAGTACCCATAGTTTGATATCGGTCTCTTTAGGGGATCCAACTGCCCGTTCCTCCAAAAGAGGTTAAAATTAATACCCCCAAACGAAAAGTGTCTAGAGAATCCCTCCTTTTGATTTTAGATGACGAAGTGAACTTACTCGCTTTCAGGAACCGGGTACTGGGATTTCAATCAGTAGCCGATTACTGCTTACGGCGACCAAATGTGAGGTGCAATTTGTTTTAAAAACGTACTATTGAATTTAGTTTCAGCTAAGAGCAACAAACACAACACCCCACACAAGGAGAACGCAACCCGTCAAAAGTCGTGGATTTTCTTGTGTACATTTTTCGTTGGCTAGATGCTTTAGCGCCTGCTGCTGTCGGAAGGAGAAAATTCGGAAATTGTCTCCCCCCCCGCCCATAAAACGTTCAGCGTAAAGGCTCCTCCAATGAAATTTGTACACAACCCTTCGTTAGCGTGTTTAAAGGCTAGCTGCGTTCTCCTTGTGTTTGTTGCTCCTAGGTTTCAGTAATCTTATAAGACCATCTACGTTTACAAAGAGCAGGCTCCAACGCAATTTTCATAATATTATTTATAAACGATTAACAGCGTTTGAATATCAGCATAAGTAACATAATAACAATAGGTATGACACTTGCTATTGCTTTAATGCTAATTTTCTAACTGAAGCTTTTTTCGGCACTGATACTCTCTTCAAGCTGTGACTTTTTGGACTCGCTACTTACCGTTTTGAATGACTACGTTTTGATAAAAATTTAAGCCTAATATCGGAGAGCACGTTCAGGAGTCGCGAGGGGCTTTGGCTTTGTTTAGAAGCCCGCGTGCGAATCACGCGTGATAAAAAACTCAGTGTGAATATATTGTTACTCGGTCTACAAATGCGATTCTGAGAAATTTCAAACTATCATAACCGTGAAGAGTTTCGAAGACTAAGAGTAACATAGTCGCTATCCTTTTTTAATTTTATCTTTCTCTGCAGTTCCTTTTCAGTAGCGGCGCTAAGGGTGGGCTGAAGTGGGCTTTAGCCCCCCTGCATTTCTGATAGGGGCCACATATTTATATTAAAAGGGCCATATATTCATAATTAAGAGGTCACATATTTTAATTTATGAATTTTCATTATCTCTAGAAATTTGTTTTATTGCCAAAAAACGTTTTTCTGGAAAAAATCTTTCAAAATCAATTTGTTTACTAAAAAAAAAATTGAGAGAAAGTTGAATAGAAAGGGGCTTATGGGAATTTAGGGAAATATCCCAGGCATTCACGTGTCCCCTCCAGGTCGGATACAAGGTCAGTAGGGGGTCCAGAAAACGCGACGAGAGCCGCAACAATAAAACGACCATGCTCTTCTCGCTTCCTGGAAAATTTTGGGTTTTTTCGATTTTACCACTTTTGCGAAATATGGTAAATCCAAGGTTCCCGCTAAGGGTCACAAAATTCTTAGGGGCCACCAAATAATTAGCCCACCTGTGAAAAAACCTTAGCGCCGCTACTGTTCCTTTTCACTCGGAAATTTCGGTTTTACTTCTGGTTGGTGGCCAGGCGGCGTACTCAGGCGTATTGAGGTTTAACACCGCGACGTTTAGTTACTTTAGTATGGAATTAAGATTATTCGAAATAAATAAGATTAGACTTTTTCTACCGTGTCTATTTTGAATCTGTTGATAATATTATCATCTAACCCCTATTTACTTACATTGTTAGGATAAACGACGTGCATTTTTTGAAGTCGTGCTATACAGCAGGGGCGTAGGAACCGGGAGGTTCAGGGGGGGCAATGCCCCTCCCTAGAATTTTGCTGGGAGGGGCAACTAATGTTATTGCCCCCTCCAACATTTTGGTCAGTTGAAATTTTCAAAAGGCTCAAATTATCATTTTAAAAGCATATACAGTTTATAGTACCTCAACTGTGTTGAAATTCCAGTATTTTCCAGCCAATTTACATAGTAGTAAACAGTACACATGCATTCGGAGAAGCTACACCCCATTAAAAATTCTAAACCATTATCCAGACCCCTTTTCGTTTCTCTTTGCCCCCTCCAACTTCTAGAACGTTCCTACGCCCCTGCAGTATGCAGTACTTTATTTACTATATATTCCTTTACCAAGGGCTAAAATTTACGCGGAGCCGGCTCCGACCATAATGCATTTGAGTACTTATTAGGTGGTTTCTTTTCGCTTGTTCCTGGTTTTCGGAGTAGGGTAAGAAGAGTAACGCTTTACGTCATTTTACTCCGTTTCTGTCGTGGCGAATAGTTTGAATCGGAGTAAAAACTAGATTCAAGATTCAATATTTATTGAAAACCTGTACATAATACAACCCCTTTGGACTAGGGCGGCTCACCACCAAAAGGTGGGAGCACAGCTAAGTAAAATATTTATGCATTGAACGGTAAGAAAACAGAATATAATATAGACTACATGATATAATAGAAAGAAAGAGTTCATATGAGAGGAGTAATTTAACAATTGAGTTACGTTTTAGAGGTGGTAAGGAAAGTGCAGAACGTAGTCTCAAATCAGGGGATGTTCAAAGGGTTCTAAATGGTCTTGCGCTTAGGGCCCCCCATTTTTTGTCTACCTCCGTCAACGAACATAACAGATTAAGAAAAATGTAAATATAGAATGAACAACTTGACGTTTAAAAGAATCTTTAATTAACCTTGTACCCCGGTTTTCAAATAAAATATATGAAAAATCATTGATAATTTGTGTTAGGACTTGGGAGTAAAATGCGCCGGTAGAGACTAGTGACGTCGATAGCTAGCTTCACCGTTTCATCTTGGATGTTTTAATTGCAAACAGTCAATTGGTTGTACCATATGTAACATAATTACTCATAAGTATGCTATACTAGCTCTATTTCTTCACTAACGGTTTGTTTCACAGATATTGCGTCATCCGTACCCTACGTAATATTTGACGTCATCGAATTTCAAATGCCGATTATGCCGTCGCTCAATTAGCTCTACGTCTGATAAACCGACGGCCATTATTTTAGTAAACAAACCGTTTTGAACAACCAAGGCTTAGGAGCTAAAATTATTAAATGAACTACAACATAGTGTCAAGCTCTGTTAATGTAATTTATTTGCAAATTAATGAAGTTCTCGGAGACTCACGTTCTAAAATAAATTTGCATTGTCAAATAAAAGAAGCAGGTTTATTGTTGAAATTCCGGTTGAGCTTTTCTGGCGCATCTACAAGTTTGGAGTCTTTGCAGATTCTTTTGAGCCTAGGCCTAACTCTTCTAGGCTTGATATGAGTTTTAATAACGCTGGTGGAATATCCCACTTCGACGACTTGTTCCATTTTCGGAAAGCGATCACTTACTTGTCATTATTCCCAATTAACTTTTTATTTTCTAAACTACTCATTATTTAACTTCATCCGCACAAACCGAGCGAGTTTTTAAATTCCAATAAAGCTACAATGGGCTGACTAAAATTCTAACACCAAAATTCCTTCTCAATTAAGAGGTTTTCCATTGGCTTAAATACATATATTAGTAGCCATTAGTGTTACTCCCAAAATTTCTAGTATGAATAAAAAGGTTAAAATCTAACGTAATCCACCTTTTTACTGGTTCGAGGTGAAACAAACCGTTAGTAAAGATTTTTGAATGGAATAAAGGTACAGTGGCATACTTATGAGTAATTATGTTACCTATGATATAACCAATAAAGTAAGTACCCCTCCCTCCATTGTTTTAAAAACGTACTATTCTAAATTTTAAATTTTGTTAAAACAAAATATTAGACCGCAAGCTGAAGATTTGTTTCGCCGCTGCGACCCGTATCTGAAATATTTTTAATTTAAAACTATGTTTACTGCCAAGTTTTTTAGAAAATATTTGATCTTTTAAAAGAATGTTTACGTTGAAAATTTTAATCCTTTAAATTTGTTTAACAATTTTGATCGAAATTACCCTAAACATTTTCTTCGGGTTTGGCAACTTTTGATGTGAAAATCCAAGGACAGCAGATTCGCTATTATTATTTACATATGCATTGGTTTTGTAGGGAAATGTCGAACTTTGACTTAGAAAGGATCTGCAAAACGTAAGAAATATTCGAAATCTGATGTTATCAAGAATGTATTGAAGTTACTAAGAATATTTGAGCATAGCATTAACCCCTGGTACCATCCTCGCAGCTTTTGTGGAGAAAGTTCTCTGCATTTAAGGCGCATTCAAGGTCATACCATATAGCAAACTTAAATGGGAAATCAGACGAATTTAAGCTACAAAGGCTGCGAGGATGTGAATCAGAATCCTGTAGTCAAAATATTCTTAGTCACTTCAATACATTCTTGATGTTATAGAAAGTTTTTTCAAACGGTAAATTAGACTTAACCGTGTTAACCTTGGAATTACCACCAGTGGCCGAGCCAAATTTTCCTTTGAGGCTGGTCGCTTTATTAAGGGAGCCGTGGTTTGGAATTCAGCTAAAAAAGGGATAGCCTCCGATTATCAGAGGCAGACTGGGACTAGGGCATTGGGGGCGACCGAACTCAAGTATTAAAGGTGACAAGGAGCTAACTCCTTGTCAACTGCAGTGTGTCAGAATTTATAGCCCGGTGTACCTAGTAACAAAGACCATACCACCGGAGGCCTATCATCATAGTGCCCTACGCCAGCGTCCCCAAGCCCGGACAGGTGACAAATCCAGCATGGGTAGCAGAACCCCACTACTGATGGTCTCACCTTCGACGCAAGCCACTCAACCCAGCAGAAGGCGCAGCAATGGGTGGACCAATCCCCACTTCGCACACAGCAGTGGGATTTAGAATGGATGCTATAGCAACTCCAGCCGACACCCTACCTATGAAGGTAAGGAGCCAAACCCTTTGGAAAGAGCTCCTAAAGGGGAACGACAAGCACACAGCAGCCCAAGTAACCCGGCACAGCTGGCACCGGAGATCCCGGTGGGCCCCAAAATGCCGGGAAACAGGACCGCCGTGCCCGCATATGGAGGCTCGCCGCCCCACAGCAGGCTACCCAATCCGCCGAGGCGGCCAGTTTGCCTGGACCCTCTCCGTTAGCCTGAACCGAAGTTCAGTATCCAGCCCGAACCTGACCGAAGTCGGAGGTGGAGATAGGACCATTTGATCAGAGCTAACATCTCCCAGTGCGCCACCGCCCTTATGGGTTACAAGAGCCGGACCCCGACTCCCCGGTAAAGCCACCAGTTATTGCACACTCTAACCCATTTAGGGCCTCCTTGTCAACTGCAGTGAGCTGATTTGGAACAAGAGTTATTGACCGCTCATAGCCCATTTCAGAGGCAGACCGGCCTTGTGGGGAAAAAAAAACCAACTTGGGCCCACGAACTAATTTTGCTCAGGATGCCAGATTGGGCTGGAAAGCAGCCAATTGGGCTTCTTTTCAAGAACATTGGCTGGAAATAGAAGGGTTGGCTGTTGGCGGAAAATTGGGCTTTCGTGTTTTTATTTTGGGCTTTTTGTACTGAGAAAACCGCCAAGAGCCAAAATCCATTAAAATTAAAAGAAGAACAAAGAAACCACACGGGAGTCTGGGACTGGTATTATTAGGAAGCGTTTTGTACTTGAGATTTGGCCTCGCAATTATAAACATCAAAAGTTCGAAGTTCCAGCCACCATTAAACTTGATTGAAAGCTACAACTCGTCAAGTTACGTTTAAGACACCTATGTATTATATGTGTCTTTAACTTTCAAATAAAAAAAAATTAAAAAATTGCCGGCAAATCTTTTGGCTTGTTTTTGGGCTACTTTTCAAAATAAGGATTGGCGGTTTTTTGGGCTTTTTTCAGTTTTGTTTTGGCGGATTAAGGATTCAAAATCTGGCATCCCTTTTGCTTTAGAACCCAGGGACAAATCTATCGGGGGTAGAATTGATGCGATCGAAATTTGAACGAACTTTTGGAGTTCAGTAATAATCCACCCTTATGTTGAGTTAGTGAGGGTATTATCCCTACCTGACTAAAACGTCACCAGTTCGCCTCGACCCCTTATGAAGCATCTGACCCCTCAAGTTCGAACTACCTTAACAATTTCACCTATGGTTACAACAAGACGTACGACGGTCAGAATACACACAATCCTTCTAATGTGTTAAGTTTGTTTGAGCTAATATATATCCACGGTCACACATAATTGTATTTACGCTTATTTGTTACTTCTACATGTAGTTATACTTTGAAAACATCGAAGATTCCTTCGATCAGTGTCACTCTTATTTTTTACTTCTGATCACACTTATTTGTTACTACTAGTCAGCCATTGAGTGTCACACTTATTTCTTTTGGTCATACGCCGAAAACTAAGTCGATCAGTGTCATACTTAATTGTTACTTCTGGTCATACGTTGAACGGCTTTGAAAAACGCTAGAGGGAAACGGGCGCGTAGACCTCTATAAACACGCGGATTTACAATGTTGGAAATTGCGGGGGCCCGTATACGCTGCCCAAAAAACCTTACTTATAATTAAAATTAAGGAACGTATTTGCAACTATAGGTTATATGAAAAGTAGTCTTATGCTACTTTTGGTTATATGTATACCACAGCTATTAAAAAACATAACTTTCATGAAAATCGGACTTAAATTATAAAATTGTATGTAGATATTTAGGCGAAAATATAAAACCACGAAAATTGGGGTCCCGTAAATTACCCTGAAAACTATACTTAAATTTAAGTTGTAGGTCCGATGAATCCTAACCTATCCAATAATATTTTTTTAACGTTATCGGACTTAATTTTAAATAAAATATCTACCACATAAAGCAAAACCACCGATAATAGTAAATTGGGCAAATACCCAACTTCTAGGGCTCCGATTTGAAAACTTATGAAAGGCTATCAATGGCGATGTATGTACATTCGAACGAGATATCATTGACTCTTTTAGCCCTAACCGTTGAAGAGATATGCGCGACACGGCGGCATCGGCGACGCTGTACGCGAGATTAGTACACACAAATACTTAGGATTGTGTGTAAAAACTGTGTAACCAGTCCAATCTAAATTACTCACAAGTCAGTGACTTAGAAAGGATTTTGGTTCTGAGGGAGGGGGGGGGTGAAGAAAAAGTAAAGAAATAAAAAGATTCGTACCTACAACGATAACTATAGTTTCCCCTGACTTAGGAATAAACATAGCCTTGGAAATTAGAATACTAAAGAGGGCTAGAAATCGCAAGAAAATTTCGCCCTCTAACCTATTCACTGTTAACCTAATGAAATAAAAAATATTTTTCAATTTGAAATTTGACCTCCTGGATAATTTAAACTCGTACCTAGAGGCTTGCGCCGCCGCTAAACGCCGCCGCCGACGTTAATTTTGAACGCGCCGATTGTTCGAAAATCGGCGCACGCCGTTTCTTTTTTTTCTTTATACACTTTTTTCTGGTATATTAAGCTTAGTTTTCATTTACGCGAAAATAACGACATTTGAACACGGCGTCGAACGTCAAATTTTGGTTTTCGGATTTCGGTCGACGCAGAGTAATAGCATTTTCAATAGATTCCAGCATTGCTATCTTGGCTATAGAGAGAATCACTAATATAACCAAGACTTATCCACATTTTAATTATGTCTAAATTTAAATGTTCCTTGGTTTATCGATATGTTTTCTAAAATCGCATTATAATAATCAGTGGCGGACTGGGTCTAATATTATTTGGTTGCTAGGAGACTAAGGGTCCCAGCTTTAACAACTATACGGTACCATGTTTATGGAGGCCCACTTCATGAACGGACCATGGGATCCACGACATCGGGCAGGTTACCGCTATCGCCAATCCATAGACATAATAAAGAAATAGACCCAAGATTGTGCGGGTGGTTAATACGGAGGCGACGACTAGCAGACAACCGGTAGTTGTTCCGTATTCCTGTGGTCCTACTTTTAAGCGACGCCTGTCGATTAGGTGAGAAAATAAAATATCATCACGTGATCGTGTTTGTAATCTTTTTTGGTACTCTGACGTGATTCGCGGCTGTGATAATTAAAATAAGGTTAATTTTATTTATAATTTGTAAATAAATCAATTAATTATTTCGAAACCCTAATAAAAAGCAGCAGATAATCTTTTAATAAAAAAATAAAAAAGTTCTAATTGACGAAATGATATTTTGTCAAGACAAAGGCTTAAGTAACTCGTGTACTATACAGGTGTTGTGGTTATGGCTTTGTTATGGGAATATTCTGAGATTCTAAATTGTTTATCAAAAGTAAATGAAATTGATGATTCTACTAAAGGTATGTAGCTATTGTCCTTGAAATAAAATGAGCTTTGACAATTTAAGTCTGATGGCTTGACCCTTAATTTCTAGATTTTTGTCCTTCCCTGATTTGTGGAGTCTGAGCTAGCAATATAAATTAATAACTTTCTTAATAAAACTGATGCTATGATGTTCTTCAGAATCAAACATATTTTCGTGGAGATCTGGGAAGATGTCCATGCCAACAATATTTCGTAATACAGCAAGTTCTAGTTCTTAGACTACATTTCTTTAATAGAGAGAGGAATATATCTTCATAACAACTTAACAAAGTTGGCTAAAAACCAAGGAGATCTCGCTCAAATTAAAATAACGTAATTAAACCTATACGAAATGATCCTTGGTCAAAATTTAAAGGTGAGACGTTAGCATCACCGGTTTTTTCTATTTTACTTTCAAGTGGATGTAATTTCTTTACATTAAATAAAAAAATAATTTTGACTATTTTTACTTGTTTTAATTCTATGGAAACAAAACCGGAGTTGGAATGGTTTTTGGCGTGACCCACCTTTTGTCATTTACAATTTGTATATCCCGTTCTAAAAAGTGATCATTACAAATTAAACCATGATATGAAGGTGTCCAGTTGTCACGATTTACAGCAATTATCCATTGAGAAAGTATTGTAGGTTTAGATAAACGAAACCTATAGTTATATAAAGATTTTAAATAAGAATGAATATTTATCTAAATAATATTACAATTTAATCCTACTTATGGAATTAAACCTTTTCCGGTATTGTTTTACTTGTTGAAAAGTTATTGCAATGCGTAAAAGCACAAATATTAACCATTTAAAAAAAAACAGATTTTCAGTAGAAAACCCTATTACTACTACTTTTTTAATAAACAAACCACAAAAACTTTGGTATTTAATTATAAAACATGTTAGCTAACATGAACGTACTACCCGTGTTTCAAATTCACCGCTAAAGTTTTTGCGTCTGATTTTAAACCCGATAAATATTCTTAAAGGGGAACGGTTAAGCTTTAACCAGTTAGATAGCCCTATAGCCCATTAAAAACTTAAGTTTATGGCGAAAACCGCATCAAAAAATATTGAGTGGTTAATTTTTAATAAAATAAAGAAATTTCGGGAAATCGAAAAGCGCGCGTCCGCCACGACACCTGGCGAGAAACTGGTGAGACACTCCCGGCTCGATTAAAATTGATAAAAAAAAAGCTCGCGCTGCTGCAGATGCGAATTATATATATATATTTTTTAATTTGCACGCGTTATTTTTCGTTTCAACTTTTTGGGCCATAGCTATTTTTTCAAGACCAAAAAAGGTACGTGTTAGTATATTGAACGTCTTGTTAATCTTTTGATACGGAAATAAGGCCATATTTGGAAAAGCTTGGCCGTTCCCCTTTAAGCGTTAGGTTCTACGTGGCCTAGGCCAAGCGCTCACTGCTCTTCGTAACGTCTACGTACTACCTTCTACAAGCCTTTGCTTCGTAACGGAGACAATGCCTTGTGGAAGGCAGGACGGATACGAAACGGAGAGCCAGTGGGCGCCTAGCCTAAAGCGCCACCAAACTTAAGTGGCGCTTTACACGTAGTACCCCAGGAATACGGAACAACTGCCGGCTGTCTGCTAGTTATAGCTCCCGTATTTTTTTGTCAAATCAAACTCCGCGTAAGGTGTCTATTTCTTTATTATGTCTATGGGCCAATCCGAGAATTATAATAATTTTTTACTTCAAATTCAATAAATGAAGCATTTGATATACTGCATTTTAGACGTCCAATACGTTTATAAAATCACATCATAATACCTTAAATTATATTTAAATGGAAAATAACATATCAAAATAGCAATATGTATGTTCACCGTGCGATGATAACCTTCGGCAGCAAAAATGATATTATTCGTAACTCAGATTTATTTTTGATTGGAAGGCTCAGAGCGTCAGTGGCGTAGCCAGAATTTCGTCAAAGGGGGTCCCAGAATGTTAATATTAAGAGGGGTGTCGAGAAGGGGGTGTCAATTAAGTATAGTCAAGGTAGGCCCAGGGGGTTGACATTGAACCCTCCTTGTCTACGCCACTGCAGAGAGTTATCGTGGAGCACGACCAAATAAATAAAAAGCCAATATCGAGCCTTCAACTGAATTTCGACCCGGCATAACTGCGAATAATTTTGGTTGTCGTTTGACGTCAGGCCAGTGGCCTACCTCGGAAGGACCTGTAGGACCATGGACTAATTAATGTACTTCGCACATTAAAACATTAAAACCAACGTTTTACAAATTGAGCCAGTCCCACGTGTTTTCCAGCTGGTGAGCTACATTTGTATTTTCCCTCTCCTCACCCCTTTTCCTTCTTCCCCGGTTATCATTAGTTAGTTAGTTCCTAACTCCGCCGCCAGAGCGCAAATTTAACAATCTCCCGAAGCAAATATTCGGGAACGGGGCATCCCTGTGCGAAGTACATTAATTAGTCCATGGAAGGACTAGTACAAGTTTGGTATTGGCCCTTGCGCTTCTGGTTGCGTGTTTTTTAAACTGTCACTACAAGAAATAGCTCTAAAATTTATACAAACGCCGGCGTACGCCGCCGCCGCCGGTCATTTTGGCCACGCCGAAGACGCCGCCGCCGTAGGCCTAAACGCCGGCGTAAGCCGCCGCCGCCGACCCATGTCAGATCGGCGCAGGCCTCTACTCGTAGCTAGATTCGAATACTGAGAGCTTTCCCATTGACGGTTTTGTTACGAAGCGTTTACCCTTTTCCGGCACGTGACCTCAGAAAAATCGGGCTCCATCGGTTGCGGTAAGGGGCAAACCATGGAGCGAATTTTTTTCTGAGTTCCAGTGAGAAGTGGGTAAACGCTATCGGCAGCGCGCGAGAGAGTGATTTCGAATCTAGGGTACGAGTTTAAATTATCTTTGGTGCAGGTCAGATAATAACAATTCCCTCCTGCAGTAGGATGGGTTGCCTTGTAGGGCTTAAATGACATTAGAGCCCACATAAAATCTAGTGCCTATCTTATCCATAGCTTTCTTATTGTTTTAGATATGTTTTTCTATGTATTAGCATAAGTAACATAATAACAATAAGTATCACAATTAACGAGATTTACAACCAAACTGATTTTCATAGTTATTGCGTAATCAAGATGTTTTCTCGGCACAGAGCCCTCTAGTGTCTAAAATATGCTAGACTTCCGCTAAGCCGAAATAACAGGTTTCCAATAGATAGGCGGAAAATTAGGCTAAAATGATAAAAATTAAAAAAAATTATCGGCGCCACGAGCCCATGTTTTTTATCACGCGTGATTCGCACGCGGGCTTCTAAACAAACGCTACCTGAGAGCAAAAGTCAGGTAAGTCGAGATACGTGACTATTGAAAGAAATTCAAAATAAGAATCCTTGAGTGTTTTTAAATTAAGGTGACTCAGTACAAAATTTCTAATGTATATTTTCAGTCTATTTTTATCAATTTTCATTATTAGATTAGCATTGTTATTACGCTAGATTTCGAACTTAAAACTGGTTTTTCTCAAATAGGGGTTTTCAGACTTGCTTGACTCTTGCTCTAAGGTAGCGCAAAGCCCAAGCCCCTCGCGACTCCAGAACGTGCTCTTCGATATACGACTTAAATTTTTATCAAAAAGTAGTCATACAAAACGGTAAGTCGCGAGTCCAAGTCACAGCTTGAAGAGAGTATCAGTGCCGAAAAAAGGTTCGGTTAGAAAATTAGAATTAAAGCAATATTAGGAAGTGTCATACTTATGATTGTTATGTTACTTATGGTATTAGGGATGCACCGTTTGGGTAGAGCCGATATTACAAAGCGTTGCCTACGTTATTTAATCGATTAACGTAGGCAACGGATCAAATCATTGTAAAAGACGGTTCAGTACACTATCATAATATTTTATTCTATTTTTTTATGAAAAAAAGTTTGCAAGAGCATATCCGAATATGTTTCTGTTCATTTTACGTTATACATATTTTCTCTCACAAATCGTTTTTATTTGTAAAAAAAAAGGTATGATCTAGCGTCTGAAGTCTGGCGTACAAGGCGCGGCCAAACAAATAAAATATTATCATTAGTTAATCGGCAATTTTCTTACTTTTCAATGGTCTTTTTAATACCAGTATCAACCAATTTCCAGCTTCGCTTAAGCCTTTTTGGCTGATACCTATATTAGAAAAATAGGCTGATATATCGGTGCATCCCTACTATATATATTTATGTTACTGGTATTTCCTACGTTTGGTTAAGTTACGTGTATTGTTTGGCACTTTTTACTACTTTATTTTAAATGCTTTTTTTTAATGTCGCACTACCTTGGTATTAAAGCGCAAAATCAAAAACTTCTAACCTAGTCAACCATACCTCTAAAGCTATGTTCACACATATGTAGTAGGAAACGATTTCAATCAGTTTAAAACAATTTAGCCTGTTTCAAATCGATATAAACGCAAAGTTTGAACATGGCTTAAGAAGTCCAGAGGTACTTTAGTAGATGGAGCTAACATGGGAGTCTTAGTAAGGGAAGAAGTATATATCTCTTAGAGAGAAGTACTCAACATCCTCCTATAGTGCTAGTGTTATTATCTTGAAACATGTACCTTTGGGGATCCCATTGATTTTTACGGCAAAGTAATATTGACAGTTACTTTTGTTCCATGACATGGTGTACAGATCATCGGTTTGGAGGGAATTTCATGCCCATTAAAATCTGTGTCGAGCCTATGAAGGTACATGTTTCAAGTTAATAGCCTACGGTTAGCAAAGGGAGCTGTTAGCTCTTAATCCTGGTTAAGGTCTTGCGTTATTTTCCAAATTGGCAGTGGCTGCATTCCTCCCCATAGTAGGAATGATTATGATAAATTGGTTTAGAAAACTTTAGAGTAATTTTTGTGTAGGAACATCATAAGTGTCAGGACTATGTTAAACAAGCCTGAATTGCAGCGTGGCTACAATTGGAGTGAGAGACCAATATTTGATCCTGCGGGCAGCAAATAGAAAAACTAGAAGTTAGATTTAGTAGCAACTAGGGGTGTGTGAGCACTCGCTTAAATCGAGTACTCGAATCGAGTTCGAGCTCGAGTACTCGGCTCGAAAATCGATAACCCTTGTCCAGAAACTCGCTGAACTTTCGAGTTTAAAATTGGTTCAAGGTTAAACTCGATAAAGACTCGTTAAGCAGTTTTCGTATTAACGAGTTTCAGGGCTATGCGAGCACTCGTATTAACCGAGTACTCGATAAAAAATGGAAAAACTCGCCCAGCTTTCGTTCTTCTTATCCAGTTTCAAAAATATTACGTCATAGCTCTCCACCAATTAGGGCTCTTAAAAAACATTCGACGTCATACTTTATCAGCTACTTTTTTTTCATTGGATCATGTGACAGATTTCTAATTTTAAATTGTCATGTGATGTTTAAAACAGCTAGCATTGGCTGTGTTGTTTTATTTACTTAGAACCATTGTGTGATAATAAATATTATGCAAATTTTTTTTACGAATATTAGATCTTAGTTATCTAATTAACTCTTTTAATATATTAAAACTCCCAAATGTAATGGTTCAATAGAAACTTGTTAAGAATTTTAAGACTCGTTAAGGGCTCGAAGCTTAGAAAAGGTGATATTTTAAAACTCGTAAACTCGCTAGGTTTTTCAAACTCGAACTCGAACTCGATAAGAAAATTTATAAAAACTCGAACTCGACTCGGTAGTCAAAAATTGATACTCGCACACCCCTAGTAGCAACGCAAATTGACAATGCTTAGTCGTAACTTACCAAGCCAAAAATCCTTATTTACGAAGACCCTTTAAAGACAGTATTAGGGTACCATGTCAATTTTTATTTAAAATTTTACAAACTATCCTAGTTAAACAACTTATCTAGAGATTGATTATCGATACGAGCAAACATTCATAAGGTACTCTGGATTTGATCCGCTCAAAAAGATTAATTCCTCAAATCCATTTTCTAATTCAACTGGGTAAAAATACGAAATTTAAGAATACTATAAATTACATTGTTTGAATATTAGTTTACTTTCTTTCCTAAGGAAATGGCGATCCACATAATAATTCAGACAGCTTAAAATCTCTTTTTGGGTGTAATTATTAACTTTGACAGGAATAAAAGGTTCTAATAGTTCAAAACCCTTAAAGAAAAAGCTTAATTTGTAACTACACTTAAATTTTTCTGATAAAGAAATAATTACCTGTTTATTAAGTAAAGCTCGTGGAGTATAAGGCATATCCTGGTTAAAAAACGGTGAAGCTAGTGGACATACTGTGCAAACCACTGCACCATTGTTCTAGTGTAACAATATTTTAATTAGATACAGAAATTTTCTTCTTTCTACCTAGTAAATAATATTTACTAAATACCCAATCATTGTCCAACAGTTTCCGAAAGCTTCGCACTAGATTAAAGTTTTCCGGTTTTTGGGGGTTTTGATCAGCGAGATGCATTATGGAGGGCATAAATATTGCGTTTAATCCATCAACAGCCACCAATAACTTAAATCTGAAATTTAAAGATTTTAACTTACAGAATTCAAAATATCATAATACAAGCTAGTTTACATACTTTCCAGTTTTAGTTTGCTCTTTTAATTCCTTTAAAATAACAGCAACACAATCCGTAGAATGATTACCTCTACTAATACCCTAAACATTTTTATTCCTGATTAATTTACGAAGAGTTAACAAATCAATTTTTACGTACATGTTCTACAATACTAAGGATAGTATCGCCAGCTTCCGTGACTTCTCTTTTACTCCACCTGTATTGACTACTACAAGTTAGTTTTAAATCATTTAGAAGTTTAAAATTTTGACATCGAAAATGCTGAAGCCATGTATTGGCGAAGATAGGAGAATCCAACCTGTCAGGATTTCTCATGGATGGAACCGCATCCCACGGACGAAAAGTCCATTTACGTGCTTTATAATATTTAAAATCAATCTTACAAGATAAAAAAAACTCAACTATATGTTATTATATTACCCCATGGGACGTGTAAAATTAACCAATTTGATACACTTGCATAATGAAGAATGTGAGCCAAGCACAAAGTTTTACCCACACCAGCTGGTCCATCTAAGAATTTTTGTTAAGGGCATACGTATTTTAAGTTAATTTTAAGTAAATTCAAGGATACACATAACGTAACGGTTTACAGGCTTTGAATAATCCGCATTTTTCAAATATTCTATTATTTCAAGGGAAGGTGAACGAACCATTAGGCTCATTTCGTTGAAGGTTGTAATCTAACATCATAGGTATGTAAAATCAACTGAGTTCGCAGCACTACAAGTGATTATTTACCTGTTTCCGGTAAAGAGTTGAAAACCCTCCATGTTGATAGAATTCTTTTGAAAATTCTGGATCGATTTTATAAAATTTCCCAATATGCTCTACTCCATGTTCCGTCTATAAAACAAATACATTTTAATAGTGTTTTACGTTTGTTTTTTATAACTAACAGGATCGCTGGCTAAAGTTCTATGAGGAGCGAAATCGCTGCCAATGCCATCTTTTTCTGTCAAACTTGGACTCTCTGTTGACGATTGTCTGCAAGGCGTTGTATTTACTTTAGCGAAACTAGACGTTGTTAATCTTAATGCCTTCTTTAATGCTCTCATATCTTAATTTATTAAAAAACAAAGTAAAATAGAATCCTTCAGCAAATCTAATCGTCAGGACTGGTCCTGTAAACAGTAAACGGGTCTTTTTTTTTTATATATACATTACAAAGTGGTGTCTACCCAAGGCCTTAGGCACCAGCCGTAAACTGGTCTCACGATTGACGGTTTTGTAACGAAGCGTTTACCTACTTCCAGCATGATGATTTATGATTTATTAATAGACCCGTATAAAATACAACTCTTTTGAAACAGAGCGGCTCACCACCATATGTGGGCGCATGGTAAAAAAAAAAACAAAAAAAAACTCCATTTTTTTCCACGAAAGCCAGTTTTCTTAGACGCTACAGAAGAAGCACTTTTCCGAAGCTTAGACAAATATTTCCAAAACTTTTTTCCCATTGATTTTCCCGACTTAACAATATCGTTCTCGACTCGCTTATTGACTATCTTTATTTTTCGAGCTACCATCTCCTTAACAGCTTTCTTCGTCTGAAGTAGGGTGGTCCATTTAGCACGGATAACATCTTCAGTTTGCCCCTGGGACTTAGCTTTCCTGTGGTCACGGCTAGCCTGCTGTCTTGAATGAATAGCCTTAGCAATCTCTTTATCCCACCATTTCTTTGGAAGGACACCACGTTTCAAAGTCTTCGAGGGAGACTTTTTCGCTAGATTCATTCGAACAGCTTTCAGCAATGCTTCAATAAAGGTATCATAGCTAGGAGCACTTGTTAGACCAAAGGCCCAGTCTTCCATCATATCACGAAAATTCGCCATGGCCTCTTCGTTATCAAAGTCCCAAAACTCCTTTTGCGTGACACAATTAGGAGTCGGAACTGGGCAAACCCGGGAACCAGGATTTGTTTCAATTTCACATATGACCAAGTTATGATCGCTTCCCAAACTCGACTGCCCTGTTTCGTCAATTTCCATAAGTAAGACTTTTTGAACAATATCTTCACTAAGAAGAATGTAATCAATGGTAGACTTGCTGGTCCGATTGTTCCATGTCGTTCGTCCAACACAACACTCCAACATGTTACCAAATGTGAAACCATGTACTTCCGCAAAAACTCGCAGCAGCTCACCATTTTCACACTCATAGCCATCAAACTCCGCCAAATGACCATTCATGTCACCACCAATACAAAAGCCTCGAAACCCATTTGATGTGAATTCTAAGATATCTTCACTTAAGCATGTATAGATTTTCTCATTCCATACTCTAGCTCCTTTTCCAGTAGCACAGTAAACCAAGGCAATAGCCATGTCCGGTTGGGACTCATGGGAAAACCACACATGCTCAGAGCAGGTCTTCAGTACCTTAAGCGAACCATCGTTACGAGCAAGAACTCCAAGTCCACCACCTTTTTTCACACTACCCACTCGATTTACTCCAAACCACGATAAACCAGGAAGCGTAGGTGGCAAATTGCCGTCCCTCAAATGCGTTTCTGACAGGCAGAGAAAGTCTAATTTATTATCAAGAATTGTTGTGGTAACTTCCATCCACTTTTGTTGCGAGGATGCTTGCATGTTCAGGTAACCAAACTTTATAGAACTCTTTACACTATATACAGACACGAAATTGGTACGTTTTTTCCCACGTCGATTTCCTCTGCGTACCTTGTGAGATCGTTTTCGAGACCCATGGAAGATGGTTACATCAGAGGACGGGGTGACTTGCCGGCCTACCGAACCTGGTTCCCCGAAGACAGGCCCGGTGGCACATTTTTGGATGCACCACCACTTCGGTTGGACTTCACGGAGAGACCATTCGAGTGCGGCAACGTTTCTGTCTTTTGAGTGTCCGGAGGCAAACTCTGGAGAGCGTTCTTTGACTCGACCCCACCACTTTCCAACGTTGCCGGGGTGCTTTGCGACTTCACTCTGGTAGTGAAACGTTTATTCTTCCAAAGTTGAAATTTGTAGAACATCCTTTCCTCAGTAGAGCGGTCTGGAGCAAGCCTGACCTGTCTATATTCCAGCACTTCATTGGTTCGTAGTTTATCTGACGCATTTAGAATAATTTTCCTACTTTCAGCACTATCTAGCTCAATAAAGACAGGTTTATTTATCTTCTCCATACGTCTGCCAAACCGGGAACAACTTTTCACTGCTAAAGGTATATCATTACCAAGTTCAAGATGTTTCCTTAGCCAATTTTCAGCTCCTTCAGGCGTATCCAAATCATCAAAGGACACTCTGAAAGCCACCATATTAGAGGCTAAAGTATCCACAGTATACGATACTTTGGTAACGAGATTAGCGCTTGAATCTGCAAATTTCTGCGATTGTTCCATCATTTGAGCATGAGACCTTCAAAATGTCGGCCTCTATTAGTCGCTGCCATAAAAGGTTAAAAACGTTAAAGGTTTATTTGTTGATCGTACAAACATGGACTAATCAATACAGGGACGGAAGGCAGAGTAAGAGTTCCCATAGAAAGCCGCGGCCAACACTTGTTAAATGTTTGGCCCCATTTTTACCCCATTTCACTGTAGTTTTTGCTGAGTCAAAAAGGAAATAGTATTGCCGTTTGTCGTCTGCTATATAGCCTGGCTGTTGAAAGGCCCATCAAACCACTGGATAGGAACAGTGTACCTGGAGCTCTTGAGGGGCTCCACACCCGGCGTTCGGTGTCGCGGGGCTCTTGGGGGCGGTCCACACCCGGTTTGCTGGGTCACTGGAGTCCTCGAGGAGGTGTCTCGTGATCGGGGCGCTGGGTCACTGGAACCTCGGGGGTGTTCCATACTTGGCATTCAATATCCTACTGGGGAGGATTTGTGTGGTGGAAGAGGAAGTCACTCTAGTCCTCAGCTGTGCGAGGGTGGGAATTAGGGCAGCCCATGGTGTCGCCTTTTGTTGGGCCATGATGAGGGCGTTTGTTTGCCATATGTGAGCCTGTCTTTATGGCTGTCTCACTGGCCGAACGTTTGTTTCGCAAAGTGCATTTTTGTCCGGCATGACTCTTTGTCTTGTGTGCCGCCGTAGTGCCCAGCGGAACGGCGGGGTACAAATACATAACCTTATGTTGAAAGGCCCAAACTCTGCTCTAACGGTTTCAAGTTGACTTTAATTACAGAATTACGGCGCAAATATTATATTTTAATAGTTTGATTGAACATTATTACGTACACTCCTTTGAATCGGAGCGGCATAACCGACAGTAAAGTGGGAGCTCAATCAGTAGCATAAGTAAATGATAATAAGTAATACACCTACTTAGTAAGTCATAAACAACAAATTAATAATAAAAAATAATTAAAAAACACACAAGAGATAATAACTTTTCTTTAGTCCTATAACGGCCAACTTTGATGACGCGCTGCTGTTCGTGCAACCACGGCCAACTTTGGTAGCGCGAGAGATCAAACCTGGCCGTGGTGCAACTTAAAGCCGAAAATTCCACTAAATACCTTAGAGGGCGGGGTGGGGGGCGAACGTACCATAGGGATTCTTTAGTTCTTTAGTTCTTTATTAGCTCAACAAAATTTCAGAGACCCATTGTTGAAGATAACCGACGAATATTGTTTATCTACACAGCGGGAAAGAGAACAAAACCACGGAGAGATGTTTTTTTACTTTATCTCTCCGCTTTATTGTCATATTTGTTTTTTTAATTTTTTTCCCCGCTCGGGTTTTAATATAAAACCTTTCACACTGCGTATCAGCATGAATCTATTTAACCCATGAATATTCAACTGGAATACCCTAGGTCACCTCTGGCGACGCGTGGGGCGGAGCCAATTTATAGTGACGGAGTCGAAGTAGAACTCAGCCTTAGTTCCTCAAATGACGCGTTATGGTTATGTTTCCTTTTTGCAGTACTTATCATTAATCTATTTAAATAAATAGATCTATTTCATATTATTATTAGAATAGATTTTATTAGAATAAAATGATAACAGAGCATTTATTATTTAATAATAATATGGCAAAAATTGACTCAGGTTTTCTTCCAAAGTCTCACCGAGGCTTAGCTTTTCAGAGATAGTTTGTATGTTTAAATTGTTATAAATCTCACAGACACTCGATAGCGTAAGATTGCTTTCAAAATATCGGAGTAACATTCCTTTTTAATTTATATTTTTATACTAGAAAGAATTATAACTGTAAAGCTTATTTTGAACAAAATAACGTGAACCGTACCTGAGAAGTCATTTCGCGGCTATTCTGCTCTCCGAGCTCTCGTAAACTATCTGGCGCTAAAATGACATCATTTCCGAATTCGTTCTTATTGGCTTAAAGAGTAAATCACTCGTATGGCGCGAAAATAGGCTCCGCCCCACGTTCCCTCAGAGTATACCGTGGCTTATGATAGAGTTGGATATTCATGGGTTAAATAGATTCATGGTATCAGTGTGTCACTAATTTACCAGCTTTCAATCATGGAACTTGCTCTTATTATTTAAATTAAAACCAGTTTGTCGTTTACTCGAGTTCTTGATCATCACTGCGAAGCGCTGCTGCTATAAAACTTCAACACCCATCACGTCAAGACAGTGAGAAATGAGATATGTACAGTCAATAAGCAAAAACAATATACATACAACGAAAAAGGGTAATAAAATTTGAAATAAAATAGCTTGAGAGATAATGTACACTTAGTCATAGAGTTCGAGATAGTTCGCCAACTCCTTCCGGAATTGAGTTTGAATGGGAATGCCCTTCAGACGATCTGGCAAGGAATTCCAGTCCCGAATGGACGAGGGAAGGAATGAGTGCTTGCGGCACGCAATACGGAATCCCGGAGGCACCACAGACACCGTGCGGAGATCGCGGGGTTTACGAAACCACTGAGAGGCCACCGCGGAAAGAGGCGCAAGGGCACCTCCGTGGCGGTGAACGACAGAGTTTACCAGAACTAGGCGCCTAAAATGGCGGCGTGAAGCGAGCGTGTTCCATTAGGAATTAGTTAGAACGTTTGTCATACAAGTGTCCCACGAAAAGCCAACGCTCGCCGCGAAACGAAGAGCACGACGTTGGATAGACTCAATAGAATGGATCCCGCTTGCCGAGTTGGGGGCCCAGACCGCTGAGCAGTACTCCAGGATAGGAAGGACATAAGTTTTTATACCCAGAGTCTTAGTGGCAAAAGAGCAATGGGCCAGATGGCGCTTAACGAAGCCCAGCGCGCGAGCGGCTTGGGAGGTGACCCGTGCAACGTGGGTAGCCCACTCCAGGGTGTCGGTGATGGTGACGCCCAAATATTTCTGAGAAGTGACAACCTTGAGCGCGCCACCATCGATGCGATAGACGGACACCACGGGTGGTTGACCGGAGTGACGAAGGCAGAGCATGGCGCATTTCGCAGTGTTCAGAGGGAGCTTCCATTGTTTGCTCCATGTAGTGATGGCGTCGAGATCCCCTTGCAGGAGTTGATCGTCATGGGACGAAAAGATCGCCCGGGATAGGGCCACATCATCAGCGAAAATGTAGAGGGTTGAGACAACATTATCCCCAATGTCGTTGATGTAAATTATGTAGTAGAAAACGCGGGGAAAATCACTAACCCATTTCTGTAACATTAGAACCAAGTTTAGTAAGCATTATGGTATATGTACCGTAAATATGAAGTATTATTTTAAAATAAAAAACCATAATTATTTACCTTTAGCGGTTCATAAAATGTCTGACTTTTACAGTGGCGAAATAATAGAATCATCAATAACAAGTCGGCCCAGGCCGTAATATTAGTTCCACATCAGTGTATTCGAGTGGGCAAACCCATACACCCTTAATATCGTTTGATATATAAATTGCCATCCTAAGTTAAAGAGTGGATGCCGCCCACCATCAGGAGACCCGGGTGGGCAAACTGATAAAAAGCTGTTGAGCCCATGTGATTTCCTATTGTTTGATATATAATTTACCATCATATGTTAAAGAGTGGGCACCGCCCACCCTCAGGATACATGGGTGGGCAAACCAATACAAAAGCTGTTGAGGCCATGTGATTTCCTATCGTTAGATATATAAAATACCATCCTAAGTTGAAGGATTAAAACTTGGGCGCCAGCCACCCTCAGGATACGATGGTGGGGAAAGCAATACAAAAGCTATATTGAAGAATTTTTTTTTTAAATTAAAAACCACTGTATGTACAATAAAATTTAAGTTTTATTAAAAAACTAGACGACTAGTTTCGTTCCCGTTAAAAAATACAAAAGCTGTTGAGGCCATGTGATTTCCTATAGTTTGATATATAATTTACCATCCTATGTTAAAGAGTGCCCACCCTCAGGATACCCGGGTGGGCAAACCAAATTAATCAATACAAAAGCTGTTGAGGCCATGTGATTTCCTATCGTTAGATAGACGGAAAGTATCAAAGGTAAAATAGGTAAGCAAAACACGACGAACATAATTCTTTTAAATTATTGAAATTAGTGGAAATATGATTTAAAGAAATTCTTAAACTGGGATTCTTTTTTTTTTTTTTTTTTGAAATCCACACATCGGTGTCGACCCTTCAAGGCCTTAGACACCAGCCCTCAATAACTGATTAATCAGGGCGAGATATGTGTAACGGCCACGCCAACGGGGGGATACGTGGGGACAGGGGTGGGGACACCCGTGGCGGAAGTATGCCGACCACCCGTTGGGGGATTGGTGGTCGTCCTCACACGGCCATCCACAAACTCTGCCTCCCGCACGCCTGGGATTACAGGAGTGAGCCACTACTCCCGGCTTAAACTGGGATTCAAATGTGTTTATTTTAGGAAATTTATATCAAACATTTTTGTAGTTTAGGCACCAAAGGTCATGTAAATTCGCAAATTCATAAAAAAAATACCCATGCATTTATTAACTTGTTTTTTTCGATAACTCTCCCTTTAAGGGGTTTGGTCGGAGGGGGCGGAAATTCCGTCCATAGCAATAGTCCCACTTCGATATATAAATATATATATCAATGTGGAACTAAAAATGAATCCGACACATGCGCAAAACGTATTTTGATTCATTGCTTGATTTAGCATTTTTAAGAAACTGGCTCAATCAAGCAATGAATCCGACGCATGTGCAATACGGATTTTATGACGTCAAAAAGTCGGCAAATCTAGCCAATGAGAAAATGGATTCATTACTTGATTGAGTCCCACATTAATTAAAGAGTAGATTATATATAGAATGTAACCCTTCAGGTTCACATTCCCCCACTTACATAATTTGATTTGATTGTGTTATTTACTTTTGATATTATATTTTCCCGGTACTCTTGACCAATATTTATTAAGCCCTCGATGAGTGCAAACGATCTGGTCTTGACCATTTTGTTGTGTGTATATAGGGTACTTATTTAGCTATTTATTGATCGTTATTCTTAAGTATTCTTAAAGTTCAATATATCCAAAGTCTTAGAATTTGAATATCTAATAATTAAAATTAAAGCGTAGAAGCTCGTGCATTTATTTAATTTCAAGGAGCACGCGCGAAATCGCTCGAGCCAATTTACTCTAAAATATCCAGACGCGCGTGGAACTTTTTAACAAGTTGAATAAGACATAGAGTTTATGCTAACGTCTATAGCAGATTTACCTAATTATTAAATTAATTCAATTAATTAAGTTGTTTTGCCAACCATAACCGTCGAAAACCACAGTCAGGGTACCATGAGAAATTGTAAATTCCTATAGCGGACAAACTCGTCGGCGGTCAATTCGTCGTCAAGGGTAACTCGTCTCCGGACATTTCATCATCGGACAAGTTGTCGCGTTGAAAATCGCGCTAAATAATTTCAATCGATAATTTCAGGTTTTTTTTCTTTTAACTAAACTCTCCGTTTTGAAAGAGTTCACCGTGTTTCTTATTGCAAAATTATGTGTAGCTAAAATTTAATTAATTTTTTCACTTGTCCCCCAGTTTAACCAATGAATGACACTCTGCGATTAGAGCTCTTCTATGGCACGCCAAACCGGACAAAATTCTTACTTCACACTATTGTATACCTTTCTACTATATCTCATACTTTTGTCTCACAAGCTAGCATACTTTACGCAAACGAGCATACTTTGTACACGCGAACTACCATACTTGACACTCGCAAACGTTTGTACTTCTAACACGCGAACTATCATACTTGACACTCGCAAACGTTTATACTTCTA
Organism: Leiobunum rupestre; assembly: GCF_980474605.1. Lineage (NCBI taxonomy): Eukaryota > Metazoa > Arthropoda > Arachnida > Opiliones > Sclerosomatidae > Leiobunum > Leiobunum rupestre. The sequence continues at coordinate 42,995,566 of NC_143394.1, forward strand.
ACGCGCGAACTAGCATACTTGACACTCGCAAACGTTTATACTTCATACGCGCGAACTAGCATACTTGCGACGCTCAAACTTGTATACTTCGTACGCGCGAACTAGCATACTTGCGACGCTCAAACTTGTATACTTCGTACGCGCACGCTTCTGCGCAAGCGAAGGGTTTTCGCCGCCATTCGCTGGCGCGTTATTTGAATCTAACCACTTTACGGCCGGATTTCAAATTTCTGCGGCTTCAATATCAGAAGTAAATGAACCGATATTATAGAAATAGCGCTCAGAATCGGAGGGCGTTTTCCTTATGAAAATGCTGAAGAAATCGAGTCAAATAAATGCTAATTTCCATCCCCGTCTTTTGACGTGATAATTTTGTTTTCGGCCTAGGAGCGCGCAAAATTTCAAATTCAGGGTCAAAATGTATCTTCATAAGGAAAACGCCTCCAACATGGGGAGTATAGCAGTCTGAAGCCTAGAGTTCATTTACTTTTGTCAATATCTAATGCCAAAGGAGGAGGCAAGCGGTAATATTTCAATTTGAAAGTATTATAACATATATGGTATATAATATTATTATATTATATGATTATATATTATAATATAAAAATATTACATGTAGTGTTATGCTAAATTAAACTAATAATCAATAAAAAAAACATTTCAATGAAACTAGAAAAGTATTTAATATTATCATTCTGATATTACATCTTAACCAAAATTTGTTAAACCTTCAAAATATTTTAACCTTAACAAAAAATAAACACGAAAAAAATAAACAGGAGCTTGTTTCAGAAAATCTAGTTAATCGATTTACAACATTTTAGTAGAGATTTATCCCGAAATTTCCGTCATCTGATAGTGGGTTTATATCTGTTAATTAGTTCCGTGGGAGAGCTGATTTTGAAAACTCTGAAACCGACTGAAAAATCTCAAAGTTTACTTATTGTGTTTAAATAATTGGAGTTAGTTTAAAACGTAATAAAAAGTTTAATATGGCATGGTTAAAACAGATTACATTAGCTCATTTGGAGCTGCGCTAAATTTGTGACCCTTTCGGTCCCGCGTAGTTAATACAGTTCTTTTTACAAAAAAAATGCCCTTTCTTCTCAAGCAACGTGGAAATTTTTGGAGATAAAAAAGGGGGTTTTAGAAGGTGGCTCCCGCTGGTTCACCGGACGGTCGAGTTTTCGGACGTCCCGTTCCAATGACTCAGCGAACGCCTCCCTTCTTTACAATGGGGTTTTTACAACATTTTTACTTGGTATATTTTGGCCTATTATATTTTTCTACAAACTCCCCCCAAATAATGAGCAATTAATTAAAGAATGAATATTATTTGTCTGAATTAAATTATACATTGTTATTTATTTCCATAGCGTAGAGTAAGGATGTAGGACGCCTAATAACATTTCCGTTGGGAGTGCGAACTAAATAAGACCTTACGTACTTGTCACGCCCTATTATAATCTTGGTTATAACACCCAACTTCCACAATTGTTTATGGATTTTTTCTTCCTTAATTATAACTACGTCTCCTACTTCCATTTCCTTATTATATCTTTTGATCTGTAAATGATGGGCATTCCGCAATTCCATCAAATATTCTTCCTTCCATCTTTTACCCAAACGTTCAACCAGCGCGTTACGCGACTTTAATTTTCTCAGCATTTGTTTTTGAGAGTTTGGTATGTCAGCTTCTTTTGGAACGTATGACGGTAAACAGGTGATGCGTCTTCCGATTAAAAAGTGAGACGGTGTCAGGGGGGTCGGCTCTTTGGCTTCGCTAAATAAATAAGTCATAGGACGAGAGTTAATGGTCGCTTCTGTTTCTACCAACACGGTTTCCATTTCCTGGTACGTCAAGGTTGCACGCCCAAGAATTTTCTTCAATATAGTTTTTACAGATCGGACAAGCCTTTCCCAGAAGCCGCCCCACCAGGCGGCTCTGTCGGCGATAAACCTCCAGCTTATCCCTTTAGCTCCGAAGAATTCTCGAGTTGCATCGTCCTTCATACTATTCCACATAAGCTTCAGATTTTCGCTCGTTCTTATGAAAGTCTTTGCATTATCTGAGTAAACGATGTGTGGGACTCCTCTTCTGGCTACGAATTTTCTGAACGCCATCAGAAACTCGTAGGTGGTTTGGTATGGTACCAACTCTAAGTGAATGGCTCTGGTTGTGGCGCAAGTGAATAAACAAATATACAACTTCATCACGTCATTTCCGACTTGGACGTACAATGGTCCGGCAAAGTCTATTCCGGTAGTTAAAAACGGTGGTGTGTTATCTACTCTCGCTAAAGGCAATGGCGCCATGGGTGCTTCTCCATGCCTGGCTTGACTTCTACGACAGCACATACAGTTTTGAATGACGTATTTGGCTACCTGTCTTCCTGAAATGAACCAGTATTTTCCACGAGCTTGCGTCAGTGTGGCTTGCAGTCCGGAATGAAAAATTTCCCAGTGGCTTCGCCTCATTAGGAGAAATGATAGACGTTGTTTCTTGTGAAGGATTACTGGGTGCTTTTCATCCTCCGTGAGCCTCGATTGATCTAGACGCCCTCCAACGCTTAGAAGTCCATTTGAATTTAATTTCGGATTTAGGGTGGCGATTTCCGAGTCGTTCTTGATTTTATTTCCTTCTGATAGCGCTCTGATTTCTTTGCCGTAATCTTTAAGCTGCACGTTTGTTATCCATTTTATTTCAGATTCTGCCATTTCCTCCGCGTTAATTGGTCCATTTTCTACCTCTTCTTTCTTCATTTTCTTTATAGCTCGAGCTACGTAGGCCGTTATTCTGAAAACCTTGTTAATTGAATTATACTTCTGCAGGTCAATGAGATTGTCAATTGAATTTTCTAATTCATCCTTATCTTTCTGGATAGCAAGAACGGTTTTTCGGGCTTCAACTTCCAGGTCTGTGTACTTCACTTCTATTTTGTCAGCTGGCCAGTCCTCTTTGTTATTCTTCAACCATGGTGGTCCTTCTTTCCAAAGGTCGTTCTCAACTAATTCTAAAGCCTTAGATCCTCGGCTCGGTACATCGGCGGGATTGTCTCTACCGGGACAATGTTTCCAGTTTTTGGGATTGGTCAATTTTTGTATTTCCTTGACTCTATTGTGAACAAACGGTCGGTAAGCATTGTTGTTTCCCTTGATCCAAAAAAGCGCGATCATTGAGTCGCTCCACAAATATTCTTCCATCGACTCTTGTTTGAAGGTTGTCCTAATGTTTCTTAAAAGACGAGCTCCTAGTAGGTAAGCCATTAGTTCTAGACGTGGTAGTGTGAAATCGCTGAGAGGTGCTACTCTAGCTTTGCAGGTTATGAAAGAAACTCCTTGTTTTCCCGAATCTGTGACGTATCGAAGGTAAATAATCGTAGCGTACGCTTTGATGCTTGCGTCACAAAATGCGTGTAATTCTTGGCTTATTATTTTATTTTTGGGATAGTAGCATCTTTGAAGCTTGACCTTTCGAATATCCGGCATTTCCATAAGCCATTGTTGGAATTCTGTTACATTAATTGGCGACAGACTTTCATCCCAAGTGACCTTATCAATCCATAACTTCTGAAAAAGCATTTTTCCTCGAATAACATATGGTGCGAGCATACCGATTGGATCATAGATCTGGGAGACGGCGCTAAGTACGTGTCGTTTATTCGGCTTGGTGTTTTGTAACGCCTTTGAAAGGTTAGCAAGGTCAAATGAAAATTCGTCCGAGTCTGGATTCCATAATAGCCCTAGGATCTTTTCTGTTATTGATTTTCCTAATTCGATCTTCGTGGCTTCATTTGATGGATACAATTCTCTACCCCATTTCTCTCTCAGCTCCGTTGAATTTGTCTTCCACTTCCGTAAGGTCATGTTGGCTTTTTTCAGAATTCTTGAAGCGGACGTTGAGAGTTCGTAGGCCTGTTGTACATTTTCCGCTCCGCTGATGTAATCGTCCACGTACAGGTCTTCATTTAAGGATTCGACGCTGCGGCTATCTTCTTCGGGTTGTAGTTTGAGGTGTAGCTTGATAGTAGCCGCCAGCAAGAATGGACTCGACTTCACGCCGAAAGGAACGCGTGTCATCCTTAATTCTTGAAAGTCATTATCAAGAATTCGACCTTGATTTTCCTTCACCCAAAGAAACCTTACAGAATCTCGTTCACCCTTTTCCAGCGACACCTGTAAGAACGCCTTCTCGATGTCCGCGGTAATGGCAATACGGTGGGTTCGAAACCTCAGTATAAGCTTCAGGAGATCCGGATTTAAATTAGGTCCGGTAGCCAGACAATCGTTAAGACTAGGTTGACCTTTGATGTTAGCTGATGCGTCCATGACAACTCTGAGTTTGGTTGTAGATCGGTCGTCCTTTCGAACTCCTTGGTGGGGCAAATAGTAAGTACCCATTGGCCAGGGGCGGATTAACCCTTTCGGCGCCTTTAGGCACAGAGAAATTTGGCGCCCCATGGCATTGGTCAGCTTAGGAGGGGCGTATCGGTTTTTAATAAATAAATAAATATATTTTAGTTTCCCCAATCCTTTTCGGAGTTATTTTGAGTAGGGGCAAGCCAAGTACATGGACCGTGGGGGCTTTATCAGAGTTTTTGCGCCCCTAGAAAAATGGCGCCCTAGGCACGTGCCTACTTTGCCTAATGGTTAATACGCCCTGCCATTGGCTTTGCTTCTCTTGCGTCAACTACTTCAACTATTCCCAAACTCAATTGCTCCTCGATGACGGCATTGTAATTGTGGTATAGAATTGGGTCACGTTTAAATCGTTGTACTAAGCTTCGGAATCTATTAGTGGCCAAGGGCAGATTGTTTGGTAGGTCTTCTTTAGGTAGGTTCCATGGTAATTTTACTTGGTATCTTCCATTTTTAAAGGTAGTTTCCCTTTCGAACCTTTCCATTACTTCTTCCTGATTTTCTTCGGCGTCTGGCTTGTCCAGAATCCCTAGTGATTCTAGTTCCCAGTGTTTTTTCATGGTTTCCGCTATTCCCCGTTCTGCTACGCTTATCTTCAAAGTAGTGACAGTTGCGGAATTTACCGAAAAGTCATTTCGGCTGATAGGTCCGTGGATAACCCATCCCATTTTGGTTTCAGCTGCTGCTAGTCTTCTGTCAATCATCTCAATTTTTCCAGTGGCGAAGTCGTAGTAGTGATCTGTTCCAATTAAGAGATCTATGCTGCTAGCTGTAAGAGTATATGGCGTTGGTTCGTCTGCTAATTTGATGTTTCGCGCCTTCGCGAATTCCTGCACTTGGTTGCAATTTACGAGCGTTAAGGTGTTGCATAAGAAGGGCACTTCAATGGCGTTTACTTCTATCACTTCGTCCGGTTCTCTAGCGTTTTGAACTGCTAAACGGACAATTCTTCGAATGGAATTCTTTGGATTCTCGTTCATAAATTCCGTGATTTGAATGGATTGTTGTCCAATTACAGGTAGTCTCAAGATGTGTGACACCTCCTCCTTGATGAAAGTGGCTTGGCTTCCGTTATCCAGTAGACATCGTATCTTCATGGCGTTCCCCGTTTCTTCTGGTGAGCTGACCTTTGCCATTGCCGTTTGTAGAACTACTGTGTCTGTGTAGTTTTTATCCGTTACTGTATTACTGCTAACTCTCTTGGGTTCCGTAGTGGCGTCAAGGTTCCTGTCATCCTCTCTTCGTGGTGGTTTCTCAGTTTTAGCTGTCTTGTGGAACTTGTTTTCTTCGCAGATAACTGCGTTGTGGCGACCGCGACATAATTTACAGTTTTTGAAATTGGAAGTGCAGTAACGTGCGTCGTGACCAATTCTCGTACAGATGAAACATCTTCCTTGGTTTCTGATCATCCTTCGTTTCTCTTCGAGAGTGTAGACTACGCATTCGACGGTAGGGTGCGCTGAGGATTTGCAAAATATACAGTAGATTCGTTGACCTTGATTTACGTTGACGTTCAGGGAATGAGAGCTTGGAGGTTTTGGCCGCAAGGTGGCGCGAGTGTCGTAAATCGGAGGTAGTTGGACTTTTTCCTTTTTTGGCGCGAATTTTTCGCCTTTCGAATTTTTGAGCATGGCGCTAGTTTCCCGACCTTCAACTTCGTTCCTTAGAAACGTTATTAATTTGTCTACATCCCACTCCTCATTACATTTTCTTAACATGCTATATTTTAATCTAATTTCATCTGGTAAACAACCTACGATAGCTGGACATAATGTGGCTGAATTTACTTTCAAATCTAATCCTAAACCCCTTAAACTTCTCAAATACGTTTCGCAAGAATCGTAAAATCGTCTTAAAAATACAATATCATTAGAATTCTCTACTGGGTCTAATCTTAACAACTTATTAATTAAAGAGTGAATAACTAAATCAGTTCTACTATAACGTTCTTTTAACAAATCGACCGCGGCGTCATAATTTTCATCAGATACACTGAACCCCTGTACCGCGCTTAACGCTTCTCCTTCCAAAAAAGACAAAAGATAAGAAAAAGGGGTAGACTTAGACAATGTTCTTCCTTTTACGATTGATGAGTTGAACTGGCTCCAGAATCTCGGCCAATCAGTCATATCCCCTCTGAATTTCTTGATGACGAGCTCAGGTAATTTGGATTCCTCTTTAGTGGCGACGGTTATTATTGCGGGTGGGTTCGATGTCGATGTAACTCCACTAGCGGATGAAGTCGTTGCACCTGTAGTCTTTTCTAGCGCTTTAATCTTTCGTCGGATGGCGTTTTTCTCTATGATGATATCGTCCTGGTATTTTTCTGCTTGCGTAGTTTCCAACGTGATAATCGGGTCGTCATCTATTTTTGTCGTCATTAGGTTGATGATGGTAGCGTCTAAATCTCTTAAAGTCTTCTCCTTTAGTTCTATTAGTGATAGCTGATCTTCGTATTCGTCAATTGTAGCCATCGGATTCGCATATAATTTAGTCAGGGCCGTGTGTATTTTAGTAGTACTTGTTCTAACCTTGGTACGAATTCCTTTATACTTCATGAGATCCGCTGCTCTTTCTTCCGCACTGCTGGCCATTTTTCCCGATATTCCGATAGTTTTATCACTATAAACTAACTTCGCGTTCGTACGTAATGCCCCGGGTTTCGGCACCAAAATTTTATGTTAATTAGTTCCGTGGGAGAGCTGATTTTGAAAACTCTGAAACCGACTGAAAAATCTCAAAGTTTACTTATTGTGTTTAAATAATTGGAGTTAGTTTAAAACGTAATAAAAAGTTTAATATGGCATGGTTAAAACAGATTACATTAGCTCATTTGGAGCTGCGCTAAATTTGTGACCCTTTCGGTCCCGCGTAGTTAATACAAGTGTTCTTACAGTTCTTTTTACAAAAAAAATGCCCTTTCTTCTCAAGCAACGTGGAAATTTTTGGAGATAAAAAAGGGGGTTTTAGAAGGTGGCTCCCGCTGGTTCACCGGACGGTCGAGTTTTCGGACGTCCCGTTCCAATGACTCAGCGAACGCCTCCCTTCTTTACAATGGGGTTTTTACAACATTTTTACTTGGTATATTTTGGCCTATTATATTTTTCTACAATATCTCTATAGATATCCAATAGTGTAGCTTGTGGTAGCTGATAATAACTTTCAAATTCCTACAGGTTCTAAGGCACTGAGTCGTTCTCTGATCCGCCATCGCGGAACATGTATGGCTTTACCAAGCCTTCTTAATCCACCTATTACATACGTTTCCCCAACGTTGTAGGTAGTGTTGAGGAGATTCGTTATGTTTCTATCCAATTCTTCGTCTGAAATAACCGTCTCTTCTTCAAGCATACCGAACTGACGCCGCCGTCTATAAACTGTCCTAACGTTAACACCGATAACACTAGCCGTTCTCGTCCAAGATAATCCCAAGGTATTTCGACACCACTCAAGCTGGTCCCTCGTGATGTTGCATGCTGCTCTGCCAACACTATTTAAACGAACAACAGGGCACGAGTACGGATCACTAACCAGGTCAACTTGATTGCTTAAAACAATTTCTAGCTCTTCTAAAGGTTCGTTTAACGTATTGTGCAATATGTCCAACAATTCTCTCAAATTGTTCATAGTATCATCCGTATTTGGTTGTTGATCAAGTACCAATAAAAACCGTCCAATAATGAAACAGTGCGATTGAAGTCGTCGGTGATTCATTTCCAAAACATTTAAATCCTCACTATGGCGGTATCTCAAAAATGATTGATACAACATCATTTAACCATTTAATGCCATTTTATCCACACGAGATACTTATTGATATCTGAACAAAACAAAATACAATCTTCAGTCTTTAATCACGTGGCATGTTAGATATATATGTTTACTATAGAAATTACTTATATCTTCGCGGCGCAAGCCGTTTCGTCATTCGATAGGGTGCCTTCGCGACACACCAACATTTTACGTTGACCCGTGGGCGCTGCTTCCGAGGTCGCTTTGAAAGTTGAAACCTCAGAGCTCGATAAACATAGAAACCCGAAACGGAGAAAGGTACCCGGTATTTCCCGGGTTAAATGGAAAATATGACCACGAAAACATTCATTGCACCATGAGATTGTACAGAAAATTTGGGCCGCCTAAGTTGGAAATTTTGATTCGTGTAGCGGATATACAAACCGAGAACAAACAAACAAACACTCATCTCTATATATTAGATTTTTAAGTGAATCCCTAAATTTGAAGTTAACCGCGTAAGTGTGGGATTTTAAAATATTTCTACATCATTGAAACTGCGCTTATTGACTGCAAATTAGCGAATACAGGATAAAAGCCTAAGTTTTCCACCTTTTCGCCGTCCAAAACAAAAGTAACGGGGTTTGGTAAAATTATTTTGTTAGGTCAAGAATGTATTTATTTATAAATAAATGTATTAAACTATTAATATATAAAAAGCTAGGAGTAAATGCACTCAGGGTTACTTTATTACGCAGATAACAAAATGCTAAAACTTTATTTTAATTTTGCTGGAATTGTAACTCCGAAAACCGACAAAAATATGACCAAAATATTCGGAAATTACTAAACAAAACCGTCAAAACATCACCCCCCCCTCCTTTCAACTCGGAAAACGGGCACTATTTTTGTGATCAAGATAAATTCAAATTTTTTCTGATCGAAAATAATTACCGCTTTCCTCCTCCTCTGGCATTAGATATTGACAAAAATAAATGAACTCTAGGCTTCAGACTGCTATACTCCCCATGTTGGAGGCGTTTTCCTTATGAAGATACATTTTGACCCTGAATTTGAAATTTTGCGCGCTCCTAGGCCGAAAACAAAATTATCACGTCAAAAGACGGGGATGGAAATTAGCATTTATTTGACTCGATTTCTTCAGCATTTTCATAAGGAAAACGCCCTCCGATTCTGAGCGCTATTTCTATAATATCGGTTCATTTACTTCTGATATTGAAGCCGCAGAAATTTGAAATCCGGCCGTAAAGTGGTTAGATTCAAATAACGCGCCAGCGAATGGCGGCGAAAACCCTTCGCTTGCGCAGAAGCGTGCGCGTACGAAGTATACAAGTTTGAGCGTCGCAAGTATGCTAGTTCGCGCGTACGAAGTATAAATGTTTGCGAGTGTCAAGTATGATAGTTCGCGCGTATGAAGTATACAAGTTTGAGCGTCGCAAGTATGCTAGTTCGCGCGTACGAAGTATAAACGTTTGCGAGTGTCAAGTATGATAGTTCGCGCGTACGAAGTATACAAGTTTGAGCGTCGCAAGTATGCTAGTTCGCGCGTACGAAGTATAAATGTTTGCGAGTGTCAAGTATGATAGTTCGCGCGTACGAAGTATAAACGTTTGCGAGTGTCAAGTATGATAGTTCGCGCGTATGAAGTATAAACGTTTCGGTCTGTCCCTCCCCTGGTTACCCGACCTTATGGAACTTGCGTCTTCGTCGCCCCTTGGAGCGTCCCTTGTTTCTGGCGCTCGTGGATCGTTTCCCAACTCCGGCGGTCTTGTTTCGCTTCCATAGGTCACCTACCCCTCTCTGCAGGACGTGTGCCGTCCTGGGAGATCTCACCCATTTTGTGTTTACCTGCCCCCGCTTTGCCGTTATTAGGGGGGCGCTGATGCGTCGGCTTACCCCTAATAGTTGCTCCCTGCATCATGTCTTGGCCTTTCATACTCTCCCTCCCCGACAGTGCCCCCCGCTCTTGCGCGTGCTCGCTATCTTTTTGTTCAAACTTCTCAATCTCCTCACCATTTCTCCTCCATAAGCATTTGTGTCGCTATCCCCGCTCCTTTCTAGTAGGCTACGGAGCATCTATGGGTCCCCTGGGACCTGATGCTTTTATCGACTATCACACAAAAAAAGTATAAACGTTTGCGAGTGTCAAGTATGATAGTTCGCGTGTTAGAAGTACAAACGTTTGCGAGTGTCAAGTATGGTAGTTCGCGTGTACAAAGTATGCTCGTTTGCGTAAAGTATGCTAGCTTGTGAGACAAAAGTATGAGATATAGTAGAAAAGTATACAATAGTGTGAAGTAAGAATTTTGTCCGGTTTGGCGTGCCATACTCTTCTCAAATTCATCAACCACTAACATCGGATGTTCTTTTAAGTGATTCGATAAATCTCGATTAATGGATAATGTGGCCAGGTTGGCAAGTCTATCCTCTCGCATTGTTGTCCGTAGACGCGTTTCAATTCTATTCAATGAACTGAAACTCCTTTCAGAAATAGTATTGGCCACGGGAATACACAGAAAAACTTTATAGTACTTAACTAACAAAGGAGACGACCCGAGGTGTAACTCACCGATTTTGTTCAAACTCGGGGGTTTGATAGACCATCGTGTAACTTGAAAAACTCTAAGGGAAATGTCTCCATAGGCAACCGTTTTGCCATGGCAACCAAAAATGTTTTTGACAACACAAAATGGAAATTTTCCCATTTAATATAACATGGGAATCTGACCAATTTTAAGGGTAAAATTTTAATCAATTTCGAACTTTTTCATTATTTTTATATTTATATTTTTGACCCTTAAAATTGGTCAGATTCCCATGTTATTTTCAATGGGAAAATTTCTATTTTGTGTTGTCAAAAACATTTTTGGTGGCCATGGCCAAACGGTTGCCTATGGAGACAATTCCCTTAAGGGTTTTTTAAGTAACACAAAGGTCTACGAAACCTCAGAGTTTGAACAAAACCGGTGTGTTACACCTCGGGTCGTCTCCTTTGTAAGTCGGGAAAGCCACCTTCCATCGTCATTAGATAGTGATAACAGTCTGTTACGCTTTTAAAATTTTTCGATTTTATTAAATTTCTGGCTATGTTAATTTGACCTTTCAATGAATCTAGGTCGAAATTAAAGCGAGTGTATATTTGTCAGTGGGCTAGGACGTCATTTTCTACGAGAAAGATTTCCGAGTCGGGGCCTGACGCAGTTATTCCTTTAATGAGGCTATTATTTTCTAAAAATCGGTTTTTCATTTCTAATATAAATTTATCGATTATTTGGTAGTAAGTTGATCTCAACTGTTCATTTAAGGTCTTTGCTTCAGTGTCTCGGTTTCCTGTTGTACACGTTACCACACTATGCTTTAGTCTTTGATTAGGGATTATTTTTCGTTTTCTTAAAGCTAAAGGTGCAGTTTTGCGATCGGGAACCGTGATAAAAACGGATTCTGCTAACTTAGAAGCTTCGTCCCAAATTAAGTCGAATTTTTCGGGGTTCCTTACTTCCTCTAAGGTAGTTATGGTAGCTTTGCAAATAGAGATAGCTTCAGTTAGAACGACTCTCGAACTTTGTAAATATTCCGACAAGGAGTTGGTAATACCAAAAGTAAATATTGAGATAAAGTCTAATAGTGCCTTCAGATTTTACCTTCTACCATGCTTGACATCCTTTTTAAAGAGCTATCCATCACGTGGTTTTTTCCACCAATAGAAAAGCACATTATACGACATACTTTTCCAAGAAAAGTAGTGCATTCCGGGGAATTTTGGGACACATAATTGTTTCGGTCCTCACTTTCGACGTCTCGAATCGTCCGCTTCTGTTTCAGAAACGCTAGCCTAATATTTTACTTCGCGCTCGGTTTTGTTTAGACCTCGTTTCAAGATTTTAATTAAGTGATTAGTTTAATACCGTGAATAAAAATGTATTTTAAGCATAGCTTATCTAGTATTTGCTGAAGACTTCCATCCATCAACAACGACTCGCAAATAGCTTTATAGGTTAAATCCAGTTCGAAAAAATTATCTTCATAATTCTTCAACAATGCTTCAATACTTAACCCGTGAGTAGAAGGAAAGTGAGGTCGACACATCGATCCCAGGATCGAGGATCGAGGATCCAGGATTTAAGGGGTGAAATGGGGGTAAAATCATTGAAAAGTCAATGTATTTATGGTATTCCTCGCGACGATTTGTTTTCCCGTATATCAACATATTATGTTCAGGCCAACTTGTTCATTTATCTACGCTTATCTCGAAAGATACTTGAACGTATATCTTATCAAGTTTTATCGTACGGAATAAGTTGAAATGATGTAAAAATTGATAACCTGGGCATCGCGTGCGCAGATTACCCCGGGGGACGCGGTTAATTTGAATTTAAGAGTGTTTTGACGTCATGGAATATTCGTTGTTAAAGTAGAATGGAAATATTTTTAAACTTCATTTTAATATCATTGTAGTACTTAAATATGCTTGACACTTGAACCAATCTCACGAGTATTTCTTAAAACGAATATCTCGATCGCGTTTTATCGTACGAAATAAGTGGAAATTATGTAAGTTGTATGATACTTGATAACCTAGGCAGGAAGATAGCGCGCGCGTGCGCGGATTACCTGGGAGGCGTGGATTGCCCGGGCGCGCGGTTAATTTGAATTTAAAACATGGATTCCCTCTCCGAAATAATTCATGTACCCAAAATTGGACCGCAAGTTTTTTTCTTTTAGGGGAATCTCTATGGGAGTTTAACATTACAATAAAGCTAATAGGTCCAGTTTGGGGTACTTTTGGTCCGAAATGGGGTACATAGGGCAGAAAATGGTGACTTTGGTCGTTTTAAGGGTACTTTTGGTCTATTTTGGTCCATTTTTGGGTACATCAGAAAAGCAGTTGGAAAAACGAAGAGCCTTTTTTTTCCACCCATCTCCAAACTCCAAAAATTTATTGCTTTAATTTATTTATCGCTTCCGTAGGTATAAAATAAGATAAAAACCACTTACCTATATTTTAATTACGGTAAATTAAAAATACTTAATTAGTGTAATAAGTTACGTTTAAAAGAACCTTTTGTAACAATTCCAATATGTAAATATAGGTATAAGGATTGAAAAAATACTTAAAGTGGTTTTACTGATAAACTCTAAAGGAATTTAACTTTAAAGGGTATCTTAGATTATTGTTTTTAATTTTATTCAAGTTGAAAACGTATTAAGAGTCCTTCAAAGTACTATAAAAGGATTTTATTTACGAACTTAATTCATATTTTCTTCAAACTTTCAATTCGCTTTTATTACTATTTAAATACGGTAAAATATAATTCTTATACACAAATATAGTCAGAAAGATACTATAAAACACTAAAATTAAAATTAAATTAAATTTGTGTGGATAAGATTTGTAAATATCATTTTGAAACTAATAACTTTCACGCTTTATTTAAGTCAACCCAATAAAAACAATTACCTATATTTTAAATACGGTAAAATATAAATACATTTCCGATATGTAAATAGGTAGAATAACACTGAAAAGTTCCTTTTTCTTCTTTTAATACGACAATACACAACTCTGATACGCAAATATATAAAGAAAATATAAAAAAAATTTACTCTACGTTCGATACGTTAAAATACATTTCCGATACACAAATATAGATAAAGAAATACTATAAAATGTAAAAAGGTAGAAAAATACTACACATTAACCATTATGAATTTAAGCTTACAACATCCTTCACGTATAGAGCATAACATATATGTTCAGAGTTAACTTGTTTCCTCGTTATCTTTATCGCATGTGTTTTAAATAGCGTATGGAATAAGTTAAGAATGTACTGAAATGGTGTATGTTTAAACCTCGTAGAATAAAAAGTAAAACATATGTTCAGAGTCGGCTTGATTACTAAAGCGAATAACACAGAGACGTTTCCGGTGTAGTCACGTAGGAAGAAAAATACTACAACACTCTCTATACTCTACATTCAACACGTTAAAATATACTTCCGAAATGCCAATATAGGTAGTAAAATACTACCAAATCTCTATACTTTACCTTCAATACGTTAAATTACATTCCAATATGTAAATATAGGAGGAAAAATATTACAAAAGCCTCTTTTCTTGGCGTTCAATATGTTAAAATAGATTTCTGAAATGCAAATGTAGGTAGTAAATACTACAAAATCTCTATACTCTACCTTCAATACGTTAAATTACATTCCAATATGTAAATATAGGTAGTAAATACTACAAAAGCCTCTTTTCTTGGCGTTCAATATGTTAAAATAGATTTCTGAAATGCAAATATAGGTAGTAAATACTACAAAAGCCTCTTTTCTTGGCGTTCAATATGTTAAAATAGATTTCTGAAATGCAAATATAGGTAGTAATTACTACAAAAGCCTCTTACTCTACGTTCAATACGTTAAATTAATGATATGCCTCCGATCGAATCGTTCATTTTTTCCTATTTAAATATACGCATTTAAATTAGAATTGCTTCTAGTGTTCGGCAGTCGATTAATTTTTATCCACAAATTTTCCGATTTATTTAAAAAACGTTGGTAAAAAGAATATCATTTTAACTTATTTAATTGTGTTTTTTTACCCAACCAAGCATTTATTTGAATAGAAGTGGTATTTATTTAAATAACCAATAGTTAAATAAAAATTGTTAAATGTTTAAATAATCGAAAGTGAACAAGCCTATTTTTTAAATAAAACAAACAGACTTTAGAACTGATAAGATTTGTAAATATCATTTGAAACTAATAATTTTCACGCTTTATTTAAGTCAAGCAATTACATTTTTTAAAATGAAAGAAGTTAAACAATATAAAAATTTGTAAATATTGTAAATATTTTTAGGTAATAAAGAAATTAAGAAATGTTTTAATTAAAATATCTTTCATTTTCTACTACATTTTTAAAAATGAAAGAAGTTTAACAATATAATTATTCTAATATAATTTCAAAATCAGGTATTATTTAAAGTACAAATGCATAATTTTGTGAAGCAATTCTTATATAAATACTTTTATTTAATTAATTTGTGTATCTGAAATGTATTTATTGAAAAATAAATATATATATATATATATATTGGAATTGTTACAAAAGGTTCTTTTAAACGTAACTTAGTACATTAATTTATTTTGGAAGTTCAAAACGTATTAAGAGCCCTTCAGAGTACTATAAAAGGATTTCATTTACAAACTAAATTAATATTTTCTTCAAACTTTCAATTCGTTATAATTTGAATTTAAATGAAAACATCATGGATTATAGGTGCGTAATCTACTATTAGACCGAACGGATTAAAAAAATACTTAAAGTAAGTGGTTTTACTGATAAACTAAAGGAATTTAACTTTAAAGGGTATCTTAGATTATTGTTTTTAATATTATTCAAGTTCAAAACGTATAAAGAGTCCTTCAAAGTAATTTAAAAGAATTTTATTTACGAACTAAATCCATATTTTAGAAGTTAGTTAATAATAATAATAATCAGCTAGGCTAATACCCAATGCACCACCTTAGGCCTAAGTCATCGAGCGACTTTTAAAGCCTTAAATTCAGGTGGCCGGGTTACAATGCGTAGGAGGGTGGTGGCAAGCCCTGCATGCCACGCGTTCGAGCCAACAACTCCCTACACTAACTATTACCGTTAACCTCAACAAGTTTTTGTGGAAGGGGAAACCGAAGATCTCGGGGGAAAACCCCTTAAACTAGTGGGGAGAGAACTTGCAAACTCAACGCAGAAGGAGTTGTTCCGAGTTTTCACCCAGTGCCACAAGCTGGGATCGAACCCGGCTCCTCTTGTATGAAATACTTACTAATACCTGAAAAATGGACTTTAGAGTTGATAAGATTTGTAAATATCATTTGAAACTAATAATTTTCACGCTTTATTTAAGTCAAGCAATTACATTTTTAAAAATGAAAGAAGTTAAACAATATAAAAATTTGTAAATATTGTAAATATTTTTAGGTAATAAAGAAATTAAGAAATGTTTTAATTAAAATATCTTTCATTTTCTACTACATTTTTAAAAATGAAAGAAGTTTAACAATATAATTATTCTAATATAATTTCAAAATCAGGTATTATTTAAAGTACAAATGCATAATTTAGTGAAGCAATTCTTATTTAAATACTTTTATTTAATTAATTTGTGTATCTGAAATGTATTAATTGAAAAATAAGTGGGTTTTACTATTTATCACGGTTTTTTATATATATATATATATATATTGGAATTGTTACAAAAGGTTCTTTTAAACGTAACTTAGTACATTAATTTATTTTGGAAGTTCAAAACGTATTAAGAGCCCTTCAGAGTACTATAAAAGGATTTCATTTACAAACTAAATTAATATTTTCTTCAAACTTTCAATTCGTTACTAATTTGAATTTAAATGAAAACATCATGATTCGTTTTCAGTGGCGGCGCCAGGAATTTTCGCGAGGGTAGGCAAACCAAATAAATGGGCCTCTGACCCGGGACCCCCCTTTTCTCAACGAAATGCTTCAATAAAATAAAGAAGTGATGTACATGACGAACAAACAAGTTCTAGCAACAGTAAAACGAGTCCAAATATAACAGAACTGGTTTTATTTACTAGGAGATACCTAAAAAATTTCTAAATACATTATCGACAATTGTTTCATTGTTATTTATAAATAATTTTATCTCTTGGAACAATTTTGAGACAATTTCTAGATCAATTTGGGGCCCCTTATAGGGTGATTTTGGGGGCCCTCAAAATTTTAAGGTAGGCAGTGGCCTACCTGGCCTACCCCCTAGCACCGCCACTGTTCGTTTTAAGAAATACTCGTGAGATTGGTTCAAGTGTCAAGCATATTTAAGTACTACAATGATATTAAAATGAAGTTTAAAAATATTTCCATTCTACTTTAACAACGAATATTCCATGACGTCAAAACACTCTTAAATTCAAATTAACCGCGTCCCCCGGGGTAATCTGCGCACGCGCCGCCCAGGTTATCAATTTTTACATCATTTCAACTTATTCCGTACGATAAAACTTGATAAGATATACGTTCAGGTATCTTTCGAGATAAGCGTAGATAAATGAACAAGTTGGCCTGAACATAATATGTTGATATACGGGAAAACAAATCGTCGCGAGGAATACCATAAATACATTGACTTTTCGATGATTTTACCCCCATTTCACCCCTTAAATCCTGGATCCTCGATCCTCGATCCTGGGATCGATGTGTCGACCTCACTTTCCTTCTACTCCCGTGGCTAGTTATTTTTTATGAAACCAATTAATATGTTCCTTTTCTGGCTATGGAATTGAATGTCAACTAATGAAAAACCACGAAAAAAGTATAATTTTAATGTCATTTAAAATTCTTAATTTAAGTTTTAAATCCGTTTAAATATTCGTTTTCTTGTAATATACTCCACATGATAAATTTGTGGCTAGCGCGATATCTTGGATTAATAATAGAAGCTAACGTTAGCGTTAGCTTCTATTATTAATCCAAGGCGATATCACATCATATTAGGCTTACTAACAAGGAGACATCCCGAAGTGTAACCCACCGATTTTGTTCATACTCGGGGGATTGATAGACCTTCATGTAACTTGAAAAATCCTAAAGGGAATTTATACAATGGGCAACCGTTTTGCCATGGCAACGGAAAATGTTTTTGACAACAACAAATGGAAATTTTCCACATTGAAAATAACATGGGATTCTGACAGATTCCTAGGACCCCTCTGTGAAAAATGTTAACAAATTTCAAAATTTCGAAAATGCCAAAAATAGAAAAAATAGATAAAAATTGACAAAAAAAACCATCAAAATTGATCAACTGTTGATCAATTTGAGGTCAAAATCCCATGTTATTTTCAATGGGAGAATTTAATATTTTGTGTTGTGATAAACATTTTTCGTTGCCATGGCAAAACGGTTGCCCATTGAATAAATTCCCTTTAGAATTTTTCATGATTCATGAAGGTCTACCAATCCCCCGAGTTTGAACAAAATCGGTGGGTTACACTTCGGGATGTCTCCTTGTAAGAGCACTGATTTAAGTTACATGTGTAACTATTTTAAAAAGTCGTATTTTTGTACTTATACTTCATTTTGGAAAAAAAATATCAAATTATCTCGAGCGAAAGTTTAATTACCGCGTATTTTAAAGCGACTATTTTTACCGCGGCGGAGTACATCGATACACTTAATGATCCTGAAATGTGGCGAGGGGGAAGGCATCACCAAAGCCAAGAATTTTTTACCCCTCAAATAAGATGTCGCAGGTCTCAATATTTACTTTTGGTAATACCTAATATTTCATCTAAAGCCGTAATCAAAATCAAGTTAGTGAAGTTTTGTAATTGCAATATGTACCCTCGACACTCGGCAGCTTCTTCGGGCTTACCATTTTCTACCAAGTTCTCCAATGCTAATAGAACATAATCAAATCTACTTCTGAAGTAATGAAGAGCTTTTTTTTGCTCCACCACCTAGTGTCGCAGCTTTGCGGCATTTTAAGAACTATTTCGTAGCCCAGCTCTTTTTGAGAATTATCAAAACATTCACTCCTAATAACTGAATTGCTTTGGAAATTATAGATCGTTTGAACTAGTCCGAGTAATTCCCTAACCGCGACTATATTTTAGCAGCATTGAACCAAAACTAAATTTAAACGATGGGCATAGCAATGGACGTACGGACAATTTCCACCTACTGCCTTCTCTGTTTGAACCCTCACCCCTTTTACGTGCCGACTCATTACACTGGCCCCATCATAAGTCTGAGCAACGCCATTTTCAATTTGAGTCCATTCTCCGTCAAAAGGGTAATTATAGCCAAGCTGATGCTTTCAGAGTCGAACTTATGCAAATCTGTGTATGCTAAACATCGCTCTACTACGCCAATTTCCTTTCTAGTATACCTAATGCAAACACTCAGCTGTTCTACTCCCACATTATCTCTAGTCTCATCGGCAATAACGGAAAAGAAACCACCTGATTCATTAACCTCCTTTACCATCATTCGCCTAACAAAATTTCCACTAAGGTTAATCAGCTCATTTTGGACAGTGTTATGTATTTATTTAGCATTATTTGACATACTTTCGCACTTGGCTTTTAAACTGGACAATTTCTCTAATAAATCTAAAATTTCTACGAAATTGCCCCTGTTCCCATTTTCATCGTCCGACCTCTGCCCCCGAAGAGCGAGATCTTGTTGGGCCCACAGTGCTAATATCTGCACGTGAGCAGCTAAGACATCTCTATTTCTAGCAACGTCTTTTTTATGATGTTGATCAACCTGACATACTATTGAGCCTCGAGATTTCGATTCCAAATAGTCTGAATATTTTTTAAAAGACTGTTGGTGTAAAGATTTAGTCGAAGTAAAGTGTTCTTCGAACTTTTGGCCATATTTTCCCAGTCCGAAAACCCCTCAATAAATCCCGTATTTCTGCCACCTAAAAAATTACGACAACAAAAACAATAAACTTTATCGTTTGCTACAGAATATTCGAGCATTTGGTATTTGGTGTACCAAGAAGAATTGAAGCCTCAGTTTTTACCACCCATTAGGGTTTTGGGAAAAGACGCGAGGTTGGGTTGAACGGGCAGACAATCCTTATCTAAACTAATATCTAAAGCAATTAATCGTCTTACGTTTGAATTGTCTATCTTTGCACTCGAGGCTCTATTAGAGGATTCAACCAAAATTTCCGATAACTCAGAATTTAGAACTACCTCCTTAGCCGGACTGACATCGTCATTGGGTAAAACGTCAACTGTTTTCAGTCTCTGTAAAACCTAGTCTCCCCTGAATTCAGTTTATTTATTTTAGCTGATGGTTGAAGAAATCATTACATTGCGTCTTTCTGACTACTAACTATGCTCGCTTCTCTCTTACATTTTTGGCGTTTTTGGGCCCCCGACATAAACGTTCGGGAACTCATTCTGGTTTTAGTTTTTTAAGTAAAAACTTCAGATATTACGCCTTTTAAA